>NC_067121.1:34802639-35105669 GCF_021347895.1 Acanthochromis polyacanthus
TGTCCTGTCATGTAAAAACAACTATAAATGGGTATAACTTTTTTATTCTTTGGAATTTTTAACTGATTTCTTGAAGAACACAAATTTAAAGCTTTCAGAACATGTTTATTCAATCTGTCCTCCATCAGCCATGATGAAGGCCTCGATACAGCCTCTGAAAGAGGCACAGGCCCTCCTGATATCCTCCTTGGGGTAGGCCTCCCATTCTCTGGAGAATGCAGCCTTAAGTAAATCCATATTGGCATGAGGGGTGGCATTAGTCCTCAAATCAATGGTGCCCCATCAGAAAAAATCCAGGGGGTTTAGATCAGGTGAGCTCGGGGGCCAAATGCCTTTGGGCCAGAAGTTCGCCATATTCTACTCAGAACTTCTGAACCTTGATTGATGTGAGAGCAGAAGCCCCATCTTGCTGCCACACATAGCTGTTGTCAGGGTAGGTGGCCTTCAGCCAGGGCAAAACGGTGTATCTCAGAACTTTGTAGTACACATCAGCCACAATTTTCTGATCTGGCTTGAAGAAGTAGGGGGGCATCTTATTGCCATCTGAGCCCAAGACTCCCAGGACCATCTGGAGATCTCTTGGTTCCCAAACTGGATTGTCTGGCATGCTGGATGCGGCGAATGGTCCTCTCACTGATGCCAACAATCTTGGAAATGTCCTTCTGAGGGATTTGGGCATCCAGGAGATCACAAACCCTGTTGCGTTTTGCTTGTTGCTTGCTCACTTCACAATGCACCAAGGTCTGACAAATACTAAAAAGATTGGTTAAAGGTAAGGAACTTTGATTTTGATTTTGATTTTGTTTTGATTACCCACAACGTTTGGGCAGGACATTCAAATTTGTCAATAGGACATTTTTGCTTCCCCACCCTGTACTACTAGACTTTCAGCTTGTAGCTTGCGTTGGTAATAATGACACTTATTACTGTCAGAAGATAACTATTAGTAATATAATAGCTGTATCTTGTGTTTCAAGTGCACTATTACTCTACAACCACCAGTGAACTGTGTTTTTCTAATTCAGCTGAGTGGCCGTTCTGTCAGCAGCTCATGGTGGCAAATTAAATACAGAGAAGTACTTAGTTAGACTTGCTGAACAAGTGGAACCATTAATCTCATGGCTGTGCATCAGGACCTCCATTATTTGGAAGAATTAGAATACAAAAATAGTTGTTAAAAATCAATCGACATCTTCTGATGCTTACCTCATTTGTAGGTTGTAGTGTTTCTGTCAAAAAAAATAATCAGAAAGATGTGAAACTGACTTCAGATTCAATAATAAACTGTCAAATCCCACTTCTGTTTAGGCAACAGTTATGATTAGTCTGGAAAGTATACAGATTTAAGTCCAGGATTAAATATTGGAATGTTTGTATGGTGGAGCAGCTTAGAGAGTCTAAAGGTAAAACCACTGCAGTCTTTCGAACTTCAGTCTGACAGAGGCAGAAAGGTGTTTTGGCAGCAGATGACACATGAAACACTGTGAAATCTACAGCAGGTTAAGGTTTGGACGGGTGGCAGAGGAAAGTAAGAAAAAGGTTACAGAAAGAGGCACCACTCACACATGAAAACACAAGTCTGAAGAAGAAAATAATCTCCTTTCATTTGAATTCTTTCCATTTCATCTCCTCTCTCAAGTTTTTCTCTCCTTTTTCAAAGCACTCTTATCCGCATTGACAAATAAACTCAAATATCACCGCATAATCACGACCGATTTATCTCTCCTGTGCCTTTCTTTCATGGGTTGAGAAAGCTTTGTGACTCTAAAGGACAATAAACACAATTAATATGCAGCAATATGTTACAAAACTATATAAGGCCCTCGCAGGCTTGTCTTGCCTTTCATCAAACTCGTAGGGGGTCTATCTGACTTGCTATTCATTTGTGCAGTTTTTATTCATTTTCAGATTGCAGTCAGTGAGTCAACTTTTAGAGTGGTTTTGTGTCCCGGAAAAAAAGATCAAGCCTGCAATCATCTGGTAAATATTTTCAATCTTGAAGATGTTTTTCTGGAAAATACTCCAAACCATTTTTTACTATTGCAATGGTTGAATAAACAAGTCGCTTGCACAACTTACAATCCACTTTGGAGTGAGCACAAACGCACAGATACGACCACTGCTGACATACAAAAGAAAAGAACGAGGCAGAAAGAGCAAACTCCAAAACCGAGGTCAGGCAAACACACGTTCCGTGACCGATACTTCATCAATAGCAATAAGAAAATAGATCAATAGAACATGCAATATTAAAATACTGCTTAACTGGAATGAAAACAAATGATAATGAATTCCTAGCCACATTAGTCCACCTCTTGTCAACCTCATCTGCATCCACAGACTACATCTGATGCTGAGTTGGGTCGTAGTTTACTGCCATGTGACGCCTAATGCTAGCCAGCCACTCAACAGTTCAACCTTAGTATGGTGCAGCATTTAATTACCTTCTGTTCATCTCCAGGTGTCCAATAATTACAAATCACTTTTACATTGCACATATTTTGTATTGTTTTACTTGCTAAGTTCAAGAAATTCTTTATTATTTGTTCATTTATTTCATATTTCAGATCATTTCACCTCAAAACTAATTTTACCTGCATTTTTATTTAATGTGTATTATGACGAGGCCATTACTCTATCCATATTTAAGTACATTTACTAGGTTCTGTGTGTTTTTGAATACTGTCAACAGTGAAATTATTGCCTGTGTGCCTCAAAGTAAGGTGGATATATTCAAAATAGTTTCCTGGTCTTTACAATAGGTCATTAACAATCATCAATAGTAACTGAAATTAAACATTTTTAATGGCACATTTTCAGGTATATCACCCAGGCCTACTTGATATAGTTTGTAAATTAATGTGGTTTCTAACCTTTAGAAAGCACACACAGTGAGGTGCAGCCTGATGAAGGCAAGGTAGAGGAAGACATTTGGTGAGTAAAGCTTGTATAAAAGGTGTGATGGAGAGCATTTGTGGAACAATCGTACAGACCTTTATATTAAAAAAAAATAAAACCTGTTCGTAAAAAAGAAACTTAAGTGGATAATAACGCACCAAGATGTTTGAGTTTCTATTTATACTCTAGTGATTTGTAAGACTACAACGCTATATTTTACCATAAAGGAGTCTTTAAAAACTTATTGTAAGTGTGTACTTCTGGTAATTTGGGCTTTATATAAGAGAGCAAACATGTCCTCTAAAAAAAACAAAAAAAACAATAAAAGCCAGCCTCACAGCATGACGTCTTGTCCTTTAATATCCACAGATCAACCTGCTTTCATGCTGAACAGCTAATCTCACAGGGAGCCGGCAGTCGTGTCTGGGCTTATTACATCCTCCCAGATCTATATATCTGTCCCTTATAGCAATTAGGTTAATATCTCTTCACCTCTCGTTAGCTCAGCATGCCTGTGATGGGATATCTGACTGTGAAAGAGGCCTTGAACTGAGGGAAGCGTCGATAAGCCCGACGTTCTCTTCCCTCCTGAGCGGTTCGTGTGCAGAAAAAACTGAGGAAGTGGATGGCAGAGCGGTGGTGAAAGAAGATGGGATGAAATCAGTGATGGGATGAGCACTGAGGAGAGAAACTTCACAGGGTTGAGGTTCACAATGGGACAAGCACCGCAGGAGTCGCAGAGCAGGAGAAAAGGAAAGAGATACAAAAAGATCAGTTTTGCAACAGCAGTTCGGCTTTGTCCGCACAACAAAAGGATAAAATGTGCTGAAGGCACAGTTGGAGGGAAAATCAACCTTTTTTATACAGTTCAAAACAGCGAGCTCTTTAATTGGAAGTGGGGACCGAAAATGTGTTTCAGAGAGGAAGAAACAGGGGAAAAGATCAGCTGTGGAGCAAATAAAACACAGACGCGAAACACTGAGACATAAAGGAGACATTGAAGGGAGATGGAAAATGGGACGATGAACAACATTCAAACGAGTGAGTGATGTTTGTCCGGCGGCCCAGCTGACCTGAACTAGACACAACCTGGCCTGTCCACTCTGGGCACCCAGGGGAGAAGGAGAAATGATGAAGAAGAAGACAAGAGAGTAAAACAGAGGGTACAGAGAGACATTTCCAATGCTTGGTTTAACCTGAAGTTTCCATGATAATTTCTCCACCCATCCCCCGACCCCTCATCCCTCACTGCTTTGGCTGGGAGGGCCCCAGCTGTTCGGTCTGTATAAATAGCGTGAGGCTTCAGCTCGGACCCCCGGGGAGAGTGGGGCTCATTGGAGAGAAGGCATGGGAACAAATCGGGCCGGAAAAAGCACACAACATACACATTTTGACAAACATATGGGACCATTGCTGGGGATGAAAGTGAGGAACATGTGAGTGAAGTTGGCCTCACGTGGCAGAAGTCAGCGTCGCGCTTAAAATGTGACAAGAGAGAGAGGAAGAGCGATAAACAGGCAGAAAGAGATATGAAATATGTCTTCATTGATTAAAGAGCCAAAAGACTGTTGGAGGAGCTGCTGCTACATGTATATGTACGTGTTAAGATCCACTTTAGATGCAAATATAGAGTGTACCTTTAGGGTTATTGTATAATCAGAAGCCTAAAGACTACTTTAGGTGCTTACATGTCTGCCTACATACGTTAAACAGCAACTAAACACTATATGAATCTGTAAAGTTCACTGAAACACAAAATAAAAATAAAAACATCAGAAATATTCATACACTTGAACATCTACAAAAAGAATTAGGGTATTGTCTTTTCTCTTTCTTAAACTGTGACTTATGGGTGACTTTTTCTCTCTTGTTTGAGTTGAAACGTGTTGTATAAAAGCAAAAGCCTTATTCAGACGCATGTCATGACAAAGTTCTGGCAATCCAAATACAATGCACTCACCAACTACTGAATGCAAATTGCTGTGATCCAAATTAGTGCTGAAATAGGAGCTATTAAAACCAATTATTACAAGTTAAAATTCCCTTTTAATGCCATCTGTTTCATAGAACATATTGTGTCTTTCAGCTCTTCGCTTCATGATCCACAACACTGGTTTCTGTTTAAACTCACTGCTCTTTATGAACCTATGGAGCATCTAGCAGCTAATGATCCAGAAAATAGGCGACATCAGACTCACATTCATAGAGATAAGACTCTAAATGATGGTGGTGTTGGTGTACGGATGTGTAGAAACTGTTTGCCAATGCATTCCAAAAAACAACTGTCAAAATGTTGTCTCATTAAGTGCTTAAAAAAATAGCAAATTACTTTTTAAAAAAATCAAAAGCACAAAATCCAACCTTAACTTCTTAGCCGTGTGAGCGCTGTTGCACAGTGTAACAATAACACAGCAGAATTTTAATCTTAATAAAGTGTATCTGGAATGCTGAATCCTACTACAAACTAGTGGAATTTTGTGTTGTGAGGCCACTCTAGTAGTGGAGATGGTCAGTCAAGCTGTGAGCTTAAACAGTGGACATCTTAAAGTACATCATCACTAAGCCCATCTGTGTTCGCTCTTTTTTCTTGATGACATTATTTTGCAAAAAAAAAACAGCTGTTCTCCAGCAGAGCTGCACCTGGATCTGCTACCAGAATCAACATGGAACTTTTCCGTAATAATTCAAAAAGTTAAATAGCTATTTGTTTTTAATCAGACAGACGTCCTCAATGATGTTACAAATACCATATTTGAAAGGGGCTAAAGAGGAGAAATCAGAGAGAGGAGGAAAAGTGATAAATAACACAGGGGAGGTGTGTAACCAGGCAGGAGAGGCCTGTCTGGCCCTGAGAACAGCAGACCCCTCCTCGTCCCAGGCTTATAGCTGCCATTCAACACTCACATACACAGTCAGAGCCAGGGAGCAGGTTGGGTTCAAGCGCAACAAATTACCTAAATATGGTTCTGAAAAGGCCTTTGAAAAGAGTTCAGTTGGAAACCGTTGAAAATGATAATAATACTAAAAGAAACTGGGGGAGATTTAGGAGTCCCGTTGTGTAGACACAATGTCAGAGCCCTGTCCATAATTTCACCGACTTCAGAGGACAAGAGAGGAAGAGTGTGAAGTCCCCTTTTTCTCACTTGTGGAGTCGGAGGGAGGGAGACCCATTAAACCAGAAAAAGAAGGGGAGAGGAAGAAAATCAGAAAACGAAATTTTCAGCCTGAGTGGTTTTTCCAAATGAAATCTAAAGGTCTGAAACACAATGGAGTCCCTTTTTTTGGTTCTCTCTGCTATGTGTGTGTGTGTGTGAACATACACAGGAGGTTGGTTGGTGGTGGGTTACCTTTTCAAGAGTGCCCAGCAGTGGACGTGTTTGGCATTTGTGGCCGCTTGTCTCTCAATTGTACGTTCGCCACAGTGGCTGCCGTTAAGCTGATGTTGGGCGCTGCCTATGGCCTGTACGGATGCTTGTATTTTTAGTTTTTTGTTCTTCTCATTCAGCTGGTCAGTTGAAAGGGGGGAAAGGTGGAGTGAAATCTGAAAGAGAAATCATGTCTGACTTCTTCTTCCCCCCACCTGCCCTCAGAGCTCTGTCTTTCCCTCTCTCTCTTGGTCCACATCTGTTTGTTGGCCTCTCGCCCCACAGGCAGTCAACACGGTTGCTGAGCACTGCTGTTAACTAAACTAGCTGACTGGCAACTCAGTATGTTCCTTACATAAGTACAGAAACAGAGAGCGCGAGGGAGAAACTGTCTAGTATCACCTATAAAAAGTCAAAATATATGACGCATGTTGCTAACACTTTTCTGACAATATGCAGCTCCAGAGGGCACAAATTTGAAATAAATAAATAAATAAAAATGGCAGTTTACAGCACTGCACATGGAGCGTGACTGCAAATAAACTGACGTAGGAAAAATGAGAAATGAAAAGGGCTCCACACATGCCTAGTGAGTCTGAAATAAGCCAATAAACTACAAGTTGGGCTGCACTGATCACGATGTAGGAGAAGACAAGAATCTATCTCTTTTGTATTGTGTGTCAGTGCCATTAGAGTGTGTATATGTGTGTGTTTGTGTGTATGGTGGTGTATTGGTGGCGATGGTGGCAGCATGGGGATTACGCATCTATGAGAACCCGTGTAGCATTTAAAATACGTCTATAACGTATTCTAAAGGGTGGACTTGGTGTAGAAGTGTGCCATCCATTGTGTTCCTTTGTGTGTGTGTTTGTGTAGGGATGTGAGAGAAAATGTGCGTGTTTGTGTGTGCTTGTACGCACGTCATTTCCCAGGGGTTGTGTGGCTAATGTGTGCTGCAGGCTGTGAAGTGGAAATTAAATGGAAAGAAATAGTGGAGCCCACAGCCACAACCTCCCCGAGGTCAGAACACACACACAGACACACACACACACGCAGTCGTACATAAAGTTGCACCGTGCAGTTGGTAGACACTGCCTTACTAAACCACATTCCCATGTGATAACAAAGTGACATACCTTCCGTTGTATGACGACTTAATGACTCCCTATAAAATGCCAGCGTTTTACATTTCTATATGTAGAGGACATATCTTTGGCATGAGTTCTTGTTAAGTAGCATTGCTACAATATTTTTTAGCTCACTCACACATACTATGTGTTCAGACTAGTTCCAATTACAGTTGAAACTCTAAATGAAGTTGCCACCCACTGTACTTTTGTCTACATCACATACAGTCCATCGTGTCAAAACACAAACACACATGAAGTGGCAGAATCATACAAGCACTAAAGTGCACCTACTTGTCAACATTATTCTCTCAACAACAAAAGAATTAGAAGCTATTTTGGTTGTTGACGTTTCTCAAAGTGCTGCTGTTCTGTCTTAAACCTGTGCAACCTTAATATTTGGGGATTTTAGCCTGAGGCGTGGACCGAAAAAGATATTTCATAGCATCAACATTGGGTTTGGGAAAACTGTGATGGACGTTTTCTCTATTATAGCACAATTCACAGACAACACTAATCTGAGAAATAACTGACAGATTAATCAATAATAGAACAGATTCCCATCATCTTAAAGCCTCCTCTCAGGCAACATAAATCTCTGTGCACAGTAAACACCATAGATTACCTGAGAGACTGTAACGTGATTGACTGCAGCGAAGATGTGCAGATATATATCGGTGGTTATTATAAGTATAAGATAAATCCAGTTGCCCAGAGGTGGATATATGCACCACAACACCCGTGGCAGATATTCAGCATTAAAAAAAAACTCAAATCGAAATCTGTGCCACAGAAACTTGATTGGAACATGAGTAGTTTGTGCTCCAAATATAGTATTTTGAGTGCTTTACTCAAAAAAAAAAAAAAGACAAGAATGAACACAGTATTTAGCAACAGCCAGAAGTGAAAAGAAAAAGTTTAAGAAAAACGGCTGTTGAAAATTCCATTAAAATGTCAAGATACAGTGCTGTTATACAGTGTCAAATAAACAAGAATAATTTTCAGTCTGTTTGTGGTGCTGTTTCAGAATATCGGGGTTCAAAAGTTTTCATTTTATTCCCTACAGAGCTTTGAGTCCAATTAGAATTGCTAATAAGGATACCAAACTCCAAAAATCTCCAATCAAATTGCGGATGAGACATCAAAAGGCTTGCCAATGCTTGACTTTGATCAGAAGCCAGTCTTTGGTGACCTCTTCCTCCGTTTGGCCTTGATGGTGATGGAGGGGCAGCTGTGGTCTGCACAGCCCGACGTATGAATACAGCGCTGAGCAGACAAATAGGCCAAACCTCAGTCCAGCTCCTCCTCCTTCTCCTCCTACTCTCACATCCTTATACATACATCTAAACACAAGACAAAAGACTACGAGTGTAAAAGACGTAACTAAGGAGGAAAAAAAAAAACAAAGAGACAGCTATCCGTCCGGTAAAAGCTTGTGCCAGGGCACCATCTGCTCATCCGCTCAGTGGAAGTTGTGGCTTCCAGGGCAGTCAAAGACAACGCAGGAAGATTGAGGGGATGGGGCTCCCTTTGACCAACGTGAACAAGCAGGGGAATTAAGTTTGGACAGAAAGAGTCGGCCCCGGCAGAAGGTTACCAGTCGAGCCAAGCGGTAGCAGGAAGCGAGCGCCTTGTTTGTCTCGAAATTTACGGTGACTGGTCCATCCACCAATCATCTGGGCCGGTATACATAAATCTAACCTGACTGTAAAATAGGAAAAAAAGGGGCGGGGGCATCCAGAAAGTAGTGCTACACTGAGGAAAAACAAGACACAAAGTCAATTTTCAAACACTAAGCAAAGGTAGAGACTCGTGGATGAAACGTGAAATGATAGATTAATAATAATGTTTATGAGATTACTGTTACGGATGTGACAAGGAAGAGATGGAAAAGTAGATAAAAGAGCTCAAGGAGAGGAAGAAATGGAATAAAAACTGAAGTGACAGTTGGCGATGGGAGAGCAAGTTTCTGTCTGTGAATCTTTCTCTCACACAAACACACACAGACACACACTTTCTTTCATTCCTTGTTGAAGTCTCTAAGCCACAACTGACATCACCGTCCACAACTGCTGCAGACAGCGGCCCCTGCCACGAGACGCGACCTATCACAAATGACGAGGTGTACATGAGTGTGCATGAGCAGTTAATGCACTGTGCCACGTCTACCTTCATATGAAAACAATTCCAAGTCAAAATCTGGGCTCAGAGAGAAAAGGTTACCGATTGTTTCTGCAGTACAGTAGAATTGCTGCTTTGCACCTCAAGCACTGCTGGCTTTGCAACATGGTATGATACGAACTGCAGCTTTTAATGCCATTTTTTATCACATTTGAGTCAAACATTCACTTTAAAATTGATTGCCCTTTTTTTTTTGCTTTCAAAAAGACTTTATTGAACTATAATCATTTTTGAGGCTTTTATTTTGGTGACACTGGACTATAAACTGCACTGTATTGCCTCAAATTTAATTTTAACACAATATAAGCAGTAGCTTTTCAGATAAACACGTCAGGGAGTCGCTCAGTAACACACTCAAATGTTGCATTGTTTAAGTTTGTCCATTTTCATTATTAGCCTACAAACCCCTGGTGGCTTTGAGGAGTCATTGCAGCCAATACAGATACATCGATACTTTGGTTTCATTTCTTCAGATACTTCAGCTTCTTCTATACTTCTCTTGGTAAAATCTGAGGGCGTGGGAGGCACTAAACAGCTCTTTAACTTCATAGTCCCTATAGGATACCATTTAGATGTAGCGAAAAGCGGGCACATATCCAAAAACATTTAAATCATCCTCTCGTGACAGTCATTTAATTACATTTGAACAATACGGCAAGTTATAGCAAGACTCACAGAACTTTATTGCAACTGTTCACGTGTGCTGAACAACTCACATGATTGACTGGCAATCTGTCAGTGAGCCGAGAACTTGATGACAAAAACAAACCAAAAAAAAGTTCTAAGAGCACGAATTAAATCTCCCACCACCTTCAAATGCTGTAAAAGAGAGTACGAGGAGAGAGCAGGCGGGACTGATAATGTGCCCCTTCTTAAGTTCTGACAGCGCGTATGCATTTTAACATGGATATACATCTTGAAAGGACACGGCAGAGAGAGAAAAAAATGCCATCGGGGAAGGAAAGCAAGGCTTCAAACAAGCCAGAATGTCAGAAGAGAGTTGGAGCTCGGAACTGGTGTTTATCGCCCGTCTCAAGACGGACTTAAGGACTTGGACTGAAGGGGGAGAGAGAGACGGAGAAGTGACCTGACTGCCAATGACGCCAAACCTCTATTTAAAGCTTCACCAACAGTGCAGGCCTGACACTGACACATTTACCTCTTGGCCTCATCTCTTATCAGCAGCCAAAAAACATCTCTATTGTTTGCAGCCGCTGCAAAGATCAGATTACTGGTGTACGGTAACGCAGAGAAGAGCTGTGCGATGACATAGAAGCTCGAAAAGGAGACAAACTTTGGGGAGTTTTGGGAAAGTGTTTAGCTGATGAAGAGTGGTTAGCACTGCCATGGTGAACAGCAGGGGATGACAGCTCTGTCTGCTAAAGGAACACCAATGAAATGATCACTCAGAAGGTACCTGCAGGCTCATCCTCCTTTTTTCCAGGTTAAGAGGTTGAAGAGGAGAAAATTGAGGACATAACCCTCTATTTTTGAATATCAAATAGGAAGCCTGTTGGAGTCCCGTGAGTAAAAATAAACCACCTGGCCTCAAATTAGGGAAAAGGGGAGGCAGGGAGTGACTCAACTGGTGTTCCAGCAGCTGCATCCCACCACTAGGATGTAGCTGCATCCACATGTACAGTAATTGCGTTTGAAAGTGTGTATGCATTTACTCACTGAACAAAAGTTAAACTTACCAGGATCCCAGCAAACTGCTTCTCTTCCATCCTTCAGGACCTTGTCAGCAAAGATCCTCTCTGCTGCCGTCTCTCTGCCTCTGCTGCCTCTCTCTCTCTCTCTCTCTCTCTCTCTCTGGGATGGACTCGCCTGCCTGTCGCTATCAGAGCTGGAAGTTTTTCTGAGGTGGCTGAGGTTCGCTCGAGTGTCTTCACCCCGTCGTGTCGCGCTCTCTGTCTCCGTCCCCCCTGTTGCCTCTTCTGTGTTGTTTGTGAGTGTAGCTGGAGTGGCGTCGCCGCTTTGTGTTAATTCTGCCCTAATCCTGAAACTTTTCTATGCTGTGAAAGGAACATGTGACAGGCAGAGAGGGGTGGAGAGAGGAGAGGAGAGGAGGGGGAGAAGGGGGAGGTGGGGGGGAGGAAGGCAAGGCAACACTTTTAGTTACTTGTCCCCTTTTGCCACGTTCAAAACAGTTCCTCAAGTTTTTGTACATGACCTGCTTCGAGGTAAAAGCGAAAAATACGCCATCGACAGCTCGCACTCAGAGTGTCCAGTAAGCTGCAAGGTGCTACTACAACTTCGAAGAAATTGGTCAGAGAGGATGCAGAGAAAGAATTCAGAAAACATGTAGTAACAGATTTGCATTTTGTAGCAAAGCAGCTGCCATAACAAAGTGCCCTTTTGTGTAAAGAGATTAACTGTTAGGGAAACGTTTAGACTGCCCATTGACTACTTCTGTGTGGAAGCCAAACTGGGAAAAGAACACTCAGCCCAGATTTAGAAGAAAGTGGCAGAAAATACTTCTGATTGAGAGAAACTGTTTCGAAATGCTTATCTTGGAACTTTTTGACCAAATAGTTTTTGCTCCATCCCTGTCTCACCTGTAATCACTATGAACTGTATGTTTCTAAAGATAAGAACCATCTGCACGATGCTACTGTTGTTGAGAGAAAGCATGAGATGATATTTAAAGGTTAAGGCTTCAACTAATTGATATTCCCATTACTGCAGATTTTTATCTTGAGTATATGACTAGCAAATTGTTCTATAGAATGTCTGAAAGAAGTTAAAATGTAAAAGTTGCTTATGTAGACCCAGTAACGCAAGACAAAAAGACTCAAAACACAGATATAAAACAGCCAAAAGTAGCCAATCCTTGAAGTGGACACAATATTCTGTATTTTTATGGAAAAGCTTGTAAAAAGCTCCATCAGTCCTATAAGTTGTAATGCAGAAAGTGGCGTGTGAGTCAAATACAGTAACTCTGCAGCTTCTCTCCCTTCATCTGACTCCCTCACTGATAATAATTAGAGATCGACCGATTATCGGTCGGGCCGATTATCGGCGCCGATATTTGGAAATTTGACGTATATCGGCATCGGCCTTTTTTTAATCCGACCGCCCGATATGAAGAAATCAATCTAAAACTGGGTTATTTCGGCTCAGATGCAGCCACGCCTCTCTTTCTCCTCCCTGCTGTCTCCTACACTATTCACCCCGTCCTCTGATTGGTTAAGCGGCACAGGCAGAGCCTCTGAAGAAGAAGCTGTCCTCACACACACTGGAGAGTGAGAGGAAAAGTTTTCTTGTGTGAGAAGCTCTGGACAGAAAACACGTGTCAAAGGTAAATGCAGAAAGCTCTTCCGGAATTGTAATAAACATCCCAGTACTCTGCATCTCACAACTACTACTAACGTTACAGTGAGCAGCAGAATAACGTAAGAGCAGAGTAAACCTTAGCGGCAGCTCTGCTAACTCGTATTACGTCCCAACATGTCTGTGAATTATTTAATCCGTTGCGCTTCAGTTGCGCTTCAGTGTCCCGCCCGCGGTACACTTTGAGATCTGCATAAGCAATTTGCTAAATGTCTTAAACTGCAAACGCGATTATACAAACACTATACGCCGATGGAAAGCTTAGATTCTCATGAATCCGCCGGTATAAACCACTTTCAGATGTGATTACCACAGCGGGTAATATAAACACATTTGTCCGACAAAAACGAATATCCATCCATCCGTTCTCTATACACGGCTTCAACGTACACAGCACGACTCACATTTCCGGGTTCATTATTACACACAGATGAAAATATTCCACAAAAAATGGCCATAATCCAACCTTGAACATCCAGACGAAACAAGCCAGTAACATATTTTGTCCAAAACAAGTCTTCAAGTCGGTATATACTCCACAAATAGGTTGTTTTCAAGGAAATGCACCTCGCGATGCGCATCCAATATTCCCTGTATTTCTCATCATATTTTTATTTACAAATAGAGTATTAGCGATTTTTTGTACTGAAAATGGCTGGAATTGACTGCAGCTGAAGACTGCTGATAATATCGAGATGGAAACAGTCCATGATAGAAAAGCATGTGTGTGTGATTAAGAGAGAGTGCATAAAAAACTCAGTTCACTTGTTTTAGGGAGCGCTAAGGTGGAGGCTGCTTAGCTTTTACCATAAAATTAGTTCGTCGATCTGGCTCTAAACGCTCTACAGACTATGTATTAGCAATGGAGAAAATATACCGTACTTTCCGGACAGTAAGCCGTTACTTTTTCTCACGCTTCGAACCCTACAGCTTATACAACGATGTGGCTAATGTATAGATTTCTACGGGCCAGCTTCATGCCGTCAATATGTTTATCCTCATCAGAATGAAATTACCAAACCGGTCACAGTGGACAAAGAAACTGTTCGAATTAAATCAAACGCACTCACACTAAATTCTTCAGATCAGTCATTTTGCGCTTCATGTTCACACCCTCATGGAAAACACACAAAGGAATGCATATGATTTCGCTTTTAAGTTAAAGGCAATCGATCTGTCTGTCAAAGAAGTAAACAGAGCTACTGCACGTATTTATATTATATTCGGATCCTTATATTCAGGTGCGCTCAATAGTCCGGAAATCACGGTATGTAATGTGGAGAATAGTATGTAGTTAAAGTCACGTGAAAAACTCTACAACTCACGACTACTAACGTTGCTATGAGCTTTCTGGTCCTATGATCTGAAAATGAATGGGAAGATGAGAGAGTAAAATTCAGAAATGATATTACTTTATAAAATCTCTGGAAGCAAGTTTTTATTTACATTTACTCGAGATACTGCTGAGCCTGTGAACTCCTGAACTTTTTGTTTGAAGTTAAAACAAAGTTAAATTATTTCAGTTATATTGAACTTTTACTTTATTGTGAAAAAATTCAGGGAGCTATTATTTAAGTTTTTATTTGCATTTACTAGAGATAATTCTGAGCCTGAGAAATCCTGCACTTTTTGTTTTTGTTTGAAGTTAAACAAAGTTAAATTATTTCAGTTATATTGAAATTTTATTTTATTTATTGTGAAAAAATAAATGCAGTTAGCGTGGACAGAATAGAAGATGTGTGCTTGTGATTGTGCAATGAGCATGTTTGCGTGAGTGTTTGTTGTCAAAGCTGATCCTTAAAATAAAACGCAACGCGGCTTCACAGGTTAGATGAGAAAGACGAGATGGATAAAATGGTTTACATGACAAGGAGAGAGGAGGAAGAATTGCTGGAACGTGAAAGTGAGAGAAGACATCAACAACCCTCAGCCTTATTCTCATTAGCATTTACGAGCATTTGACTCAGAGACGGGTTCTGCTCGAGGTTTCTTCCCTGTTAAAAGGGTGTTTTCCTTGCCACTGTCGCCTTTGGGCTTGCTCTGGGGGTCAGGCATACGGGTTCTGTAAAGTGTCTTGAGACAATTTGACTGTAATTGACGCTATATAAATAAAATTGAATTGAATTGAATTGAAAAAATTCAGGGAGCTATTATTTAAGTTTTTATTTGCATTTACTAGAGATAATGCTGAGCCTGAGAACTCCTGCACTTTTTGTTTTTGTTTGAAGTTTTTAAAAAAGATAAGTCATTTCAGTTGTTTTGAAATTTTACTTTATTTACTGTGAAAATAATTCAGGGAGCTATTATTTGAGTTTTTATTTAACTTTACAAGAGGTGCTGCTGAGCCTGAGAACTCCGGGTATTTTTGTTGTGTTTGAACTTAAAACAAAGACAAGTCATTGTAGTTATATTTAAATTTTACTGTATTTTCTGTGGAAAAATTTCAGAGAGCTATTTATTTAACCTTTTATTCAACTTTATAAGAGATGTTTCTGAGTCTAGGAAATTCAGGCACTTCTGGAGCTATTATTTTCTATTTGTGTGATTCAATAAACATGCTTTAGCAGGGATGGGATCTGCAAGTTCTGATTCTAGCGGAAAGTTGTTGACCGGGGGTCCCAATTGCTGGGCCATTTACAATCGTCGTTAACGAGCTATCGTTAACGTCGTTACCATTAACAAGCTATCGTTGACGTCGTTACCATCGCGCGGGAGTATCAGCGACAATAAAGTGTTCAAACTTGAAATGAAATCCACGGAAATCCGCTGATCTGCGGTAAATTCCCATCCCTGAAAAAAAGCGGAATTCCACGAATTCGCGGAAAAATCACATCCCTGTTTATTTTTTTTATTTTTTTGTATACTTACAGCAGTTTTTTTAATCGGGTGACATACAGTGAAATATTAACTACTTAAAATACACATACAAATAACACAAACAAGGAACAGCAGGAAGATAAATCTTGTAAACGCTGTCCCCTGTGTTTCATAAAAAAACAAAAAAACAACAACAAACAAACAAAAAATTATAATAATAACAAATAAGCAACTTTTCGAACCCCACTCCTCACCAGGTCAACACAAGTTAGGCAAACATAATCACAGACCAAATAAATATATTTATGTGTCTTACTTATTGGGAATTTCACATTCCAAAATTATCATTTTCTTTATATTCCGACATTATTTTATCTTTAAACATTTTTTTTGAATTTGTAGACACTTGAACAGCTTTTAAGTTCATTTCTCAAAGAGTTCCAAACTCCAACTCCATAAATGGACACACACATTCTTTTCTGTACTGTCCTCCAAGACGCAGTCCGAAAATTGTATTTTCTTCTGTGATATCCATCCTGAGAAAGAAAATTAAATAAATTTTGGATGGAAGCAGGCAACATTTTTTGTTTTGCTTTCCACATCACAAGTAAAATTTTTAGGTCAACTAAATCTTTAAATTTAAGTTGTCTCGAGGCAATGAACAAATTGTTAGTGTGCTCTCTGTAGCTCTTTTTATTGATTATCCGAATTGCTCTTTTTTGCAGACGAACCAAGGGCTCAATAGTGACATTGCATGTATTTCCAAAAACCTCAGCACAATAACTGAAGTATGGAAGAATCATTGAGCTGTACAGCATTTGCAGAGAGTTACAATCAAAAATGTCTTTGACTTTGTTTAAAATACCGATACTCTGGCTAATTTTCTTTTTTATGCATTTCAATGAAGTTCAGTGTTTGCATTATTCAATTTTTTTACCCCAATTTTTACACTTTTACTGCAAATGAATATCGGCTCCAAATATCCGTTATTGGCCTCCTCTAACTACTAATAATCGGTATCGGTCCTGAAAAACCCATATCGGTCTATCTCTAATGACAATTGTAGGCAGTCAACTAAAAGCACTCCAACAAAAGGAGAGAAAAGTGGCCAAATATAGCCACCATTCAATCTTACACTCACACACACGTGCACACACTCCGCCAGTCACATGTACAGGAGCCTACAGGGAGTCAGCATTGCACCAGGACATCCATCACACACAGCACGCTGCACACTGATGAAAAGATGACAAGAAACAAAACTAGGGTAAAAACTGAACCTTACCCTCCACGATATGATGCTTGAAGAAGAAAAAAAATATATAAAACTGATTTTAAAAAAAGAAAACACCAACTTCTACATCAGGGACCAGCTCTGCAGTGAGAAAGTAAGTGGTGCAAAGACTGAAGTCTATGATAAAAATCACAGAGTGCTGGCCTCATCCCACTGGTTGATTTTACTAATGTATGTACACAAGGAGAGAGTTGAGCTGAGCCGACTGGGCAATCCCAGGAGGAGTGGCAGTAAGAAGCTCCGTCAAACCCACGCTGGGACCTGATGTGTCTGTTAGCTCATGTGAGGGATGTTCCTGGGCCTGAACAGTTAGCCTCCAAGCACAGAATGAATAAGGTTTCATAATACAACCTTGACACTGACATAAAAGTCCAGCTAAACAATGAGGTGAATGCCGTGGTGTTCATCCACATGGCAGCAAATAGTGACTTGAGTCATGCTATCATACAAAAATGACAATTTCTCTCCTACTTTTTAAAGCTAGAAATTAACATCCATGTTAGCATCTTTTTGAAGTTATTATTAACTTAAAAGGCATTTATGTTAATGTTATCTTATTTCTGAAGCTAATGTTAGCTTAAAGGAAGTTAAGGTGTTTTTTTTTTTTTTTTTTGCTTCTTTATAAAGCCAAAGTTAATTTAAAAGAAGCTGATGTCTATGTTAGCTTGTTTTTGAAGCTAATATTAGCTCCAAAGAAGTTAAAATCACTGTTAGCTTTTGGGTGAAGCTAACATTTGTTTAAAAGAAGTTAACGCTTTCTTATTAAAGCTAATGTTGGCTTTAAAAAGGTTAATGTTCATGTTAGCTTGTTTCTGAAGCTTATGTTACCTTAAAGGAAGTTGAGTTAAAGCAATTGGTATAAGGTGATTTTTTTTTTTTGCTACTTTTGAAAGCTAAAGTTACTTTAAAAGAAGTTGATGTAATTATATTTCTTTTGGTTTTGTATTTTGTATGGCTTCTCCCAGACGAAATTATTATTGCATTAGGTGTAAATAATGCTATTTGCAGCTCTATTTACAACTAGAAGAGTTGTGATATAAGTGGGACTGCTCATAAAGCCAGTCATAAAGGGGTTCAGGAGGTGAAGTAACTTTGCAGCCCTCTGAATCCCAAAGCCCTCAAAGACATATCTTTTGAGTCGAAAAAAGGATAAAACATGTCATCTTTAGTTGAAAAAAATCTGCAAATCTACAAAATATGTAACACCAGAACCTATAAAAACAGAAAGAATTAGAAACTAAATTACTCATCAATGGTGTACCATTCGGCAAACAAACAAAAAAATGTAAAAAACTAAGCTTAAAATCGTGGTATGTCATCAAAATCACTTTATTCTACATGTCTCACTTCTTAAACATGAATCCATTAGAGACAACAGTCGCATCACAAAAATTCAAGAAAATATCTATGAGATGTAAATTGACCGTTTTTTCAGTGGTGATACTAAAACTACACCACTGAGAATCATCTTGTACATGTTGACTGCATTTCTTTTTTAATTTAAAAAAGTAATCAGATACATTTTTTATGAATTTGTGACATTATAACTGTTACACTGCATAAATTACTTTTGTGAATTGTCTCTACTTCTAGACATGCTTCTGCTGTTTCAATAGAGGTGCATGACTTTAAATTGCTGTGAAAAATTAGTGAACAGTGAGGAAAAATATGATCGAAGAAAAAAAACAGATCAGAAACTGCTTGGGCTTCAGAGGGTTAAAAGGCTTTAGTTGTGGATGATTCAACCACCTAAGAAAATTCAAAGCATTTCCCTCATGATTAGAGAGACGACAGATGGAAGTCAAACTGACGTACCAATCAGCCGAAGATGAAGAGAGTTCAGAACAGAGTCTGTTTGCACAGCCTGAATTTTCAACACCTTATCTTGTGCTACCTGTGGACAGAGTGAACTGCTACAGGATGCTGGGGGTAAAAATGAGTCACTGGGGTCCTGTTTTCTCAGTATGACATACAAATGACAGACAAATGCAGTGCAGACCCAATTTAAGACCTTTTAACACTTTGGTTGATTATGTATTTGGGAATAGGTACAAATATCCCAAGACCATTGACCACCTTACTCCATTGGTAATTGGCCTTTTTCACTATCATATGTACATGTAGTCCTCATTATGTTGCACCTACCACTCCTTTCCTGGACCACACAAGGTGCATACCACTAGCCTAGCTGCGCTAGACAACCCACGGCAACAAATTTAATTCTCTGCCAGGGTGGGTCTAGTTACCCTCCATAAGGCTCGAGGCTGGATTCTCCTAAAACTGGCCGGACCAATCACCATGAAGTGTAGAGTCAGAAGGCGGGTGTAACGAAGTGACGACAGAGGCGTGACGATTCTGACAGAAACAACCAACGCACAATAAACAGTTATCTTTCGACTCGGCTTTGGCCATTGCCCTTAAAGCTAAAATTCAACTTGAAAGATAAACAAAGGACGGCACTTAAGTGTTTCATTGAGAAGAAAGACGTATTTGGACTTATGTTGATGGGATATGGCAAATCCTTAATATACCAGTTGGCTCCGTGGCTCCGCTGGTTGGGAAGCTAATGGGACTTAGCCACAATCCGCCGGTGCTCTCGGAACTACGTCAGCCTATTCGTTGCGTTGATTGGTTGTATACCTACCCAATTGCTGCAGAGGGATTTGATAGACAACCTTTTAGCTCGCCTCCCTCCCTGTCGAGCTTCCCTAGACCCTTGTGCCGTCAGAAACATGGGTCTAGCATGGCTAGGCTAGCACACCACCGCATGGTGACAAATTTACCAACTTTTTACACTTGCTGCACTCTAACAGGCAGAAATTAAGTTCAGTGCCTCTAACAACATGGGGTATTTTTTGTCCTATGCCATGAGTCAGAGCATGTCTCAACAAACGTTTTACAAAATTAAAAGTCTAATTAGAAGTGGTAAATATATTTATGCTAAAGATTTTTTTCAGGCATGCTAGCGGGAAGTTCTATGGATTGGCAATCTCAGTGTGTTGGTCAGTGCTTTGGTCCAGACTAAAATATGTCATACCTATTGGATGAATGAATGTAAAGCCAATTAATTATGAATCATTGCCAGAGGGTGAAATAATAACCTTTCAACAGGCAATGCCCAGACTAAAGCATAGTTTGTCCACCTGTAAAATTAATGATGCTATTTTAGTGATGTTGTACTTCCAAATGTTTGTTTATGTAGTGGTAGTGGACCTGATAACCCTAAATAATATAATCTACGTGAACAACCAAGTGTGGAAGAAGAGGAGAGAGATAATGTGCTCTGGGAAGTCTGGTGTTGCAGTCTGTCTTACAAAGTGGCCGTTCTGAACAACCCATTTCTGTTCAAACATGACCCGACCCCAAGTCCTGCTTCTTCAAGGCCTCTCCCTGAGCTCGTCCATGTCTTTAAGGTTTAATGAGGTCAAAGAGGTGACAGATTACTTACATAGAGGTGGCAGAACTAGTGACTAATATTACAGAGGTTGCAAAAGTCATGGCTCAAGGTATTTTTCACGTCTGACAGAAACAAAGGTTCTTTGGCAAGTTCTGATGGGAAATAAGGAGAAATGAGTTGCAAATAAAGCTTTGGTTTATGTAATTTAAGGTCAGTTGACTCTCCTGACCTCAATGACACATCAGAAACTATGGAGATGTTAACTTGCTGTTAGTAAAAGAAAAAACGGGACCGTGCCACATAGTTATACATTAACCACCATGAGCGTTTCGTTGTTGGGGCCCCATTTTCTGGGGATAAGATGACCTGATGAGTCAAACAACTGCAAGTTTATACTTGTAAACGTGCTAAAGGTGCATTCTGAATTAGGGAAACACTGTTTTAAGTACTCTGCACCTGCTGTCTGGAACTCTCTGCAGAAGACACTGAATGAAGGCTCTCGCAGCGGCTAATTTTCACACTTGTTGTTGTTTTAATGTAAATTCTTAATCCTGTGTTTTATTCTAGCATATATTTTATTTAATTTGTTGAATGAGTTAGTGTTGTTTGTTTTTAATTGTTGCACTTTTAATGTTCCTCTGGCTGTCGTCTTGGCCAGGCTTCCCTTGGAAAAGAGGTCAGTGTATCTCAACGGGACCAACCTGGTTAAATAAAGGTTAAATAATTAAAATAAAATAAAAGTCACGAGGCACACAACGGAGAGATTAGTTGTCATTCTCTAACTTTCCATCTTTAAAAGCAAAAACAAGCCAAAACTAACAAATGCGAGAAAGACTCATTAATTATTTTCCTTTATCTAACAGACAGATGCAAAACCAGAATCCTGTACTCACAGTCATTCAAGCTGCTCCTTGATTCACACACCACATCTACTGTGGAGTGTCTGACATGATGCACAACACAGCAGCTCCGGGACAGAATAGCATCCATTATTGCTAGCCATGTTTACAATGCGTCATATTGTTTGTTTGCAAAGCAGCCATGTCTATTATCAATAAAGTCAATATGCAGCAGTATGATTGGGACTCCACTAGCTCTGTTTTGTCATGATAGACAGCTTCTTTCTCACACTGGGCACAGAAATGCGACTAAGAAATTGTGACTGTACTCAGCGCTAACTGTGCTTCGGCCTTTGTTCAGCACCCATTAAATAGAGCCAGCAAACTATGTGTCACTTTGGGCTGCTGAAAAAATAAGAATTCATACAATAAGGCAGTGGTAATGGGAATGAAAAGATACGGGAGTTTAATATGAAGCCCACACATCATGATTTTTCTTTCTCTCTTTTTTTACATTGACATTTAAATGATATTGACTGCTATGTTAGACAGGCTGAATAGGATTGCGAATACTGAAAACACACAGAAACACATTATCTATAGCTGTGAATCTACTAGTTCAAAAAACCACACAGCAGCGTGAGCTTTTTCTGAACTCCATGCCAAGACAGCTGAGCTAAAATCACTGTTAAATAGTGTATGCATAATGGAAATAAAGCAGAGAAAACCTTTTCAAAGGCACATTCTGATGATAATCAATGAATAGCTGCTGCTACAACACAAACACACACAAGTGTGTATATATACCCGAGCAGGGGTTTACCTCTCTTATCTTTAAATGTAGACCTTGGCCCAGAAACAAGTGCAAGTTTATTCATGTTGCACCTTATCATACACAGAGGTCATGCAGAGTGCTTTACGGGCAAGAGATAAGAAAAAAAAGATGTAAAAGATAAGGTATAGAATAAAATAAATACAAGCACAGAGGAGCTTAAATCTGAATTTACAGAATATGCAAAAGTGGCATAAAGCTGATAAAATAAATAAAAGCATGGTTACCTTTGGAGCATGTCGAAAGGACGAAAGGAAATTCAAAGTGTTTATATAACACATAAAGCCATGAAGACAAGATATACCGTAATGGGAACGGTAAATTACTCACGAGACTTCCTTGTGACTAGTCTAAAAAGAAAACTGGAAGTACTGCCTCAACCAACCAGGGAAGTATGCCCAGACTTAGATAATATACACCAATTAAAGTGAGCTGTGAAGACTTAATTTAATAGGTGCGGCACCCAAGATTACTATTTGACAAAATCTCTCCCTCTGTCCTGGAGTTGTGGTGTAGAATTCCATCCTGAAATGTGTATTTACAGAACAATATGATGGTCACAGTGAGCGTTGACCATCAAAATCTGAACATTTCCGTGTTAATCCCCAAAACTTACCAGCCTACAATAATGTAGAGGGCATGAGATCAGAAAGCCGGGAAGAAAACACTATAGAAGACAGTATAGATGAGTTTTTTCAACATAGATATTTGCAGTTCTTGTAGATTTTTTAAAGGGATTTGCCATTTATTCTGTGTTGTCAACTGAATAACAAGACTGCCAGATTCTTTTAGCAACTGGTGCAGAGGAAAATTATTTTTAGATATGCAAAGTAAACCTCAGGAACAGACTTCTGTTTTGTTTTTGGTTTGTTTGTTTGTTTGTTTTTGCCAAAACTAATGAAATGAATGCCAAATAAAACACTGAGTTGAGTAACAGGAGCTAATGGAGCAGAGTCTAGCCTGGACAGCTTTGACTCACCAACAGTAGAATTTATAAGTAATTTCATTGCCACACAGAGAATCAGTGCCAAGGTGTCAAAAATAATGGAGTGATTTAATCCAATGTGAGTGTGATTGTTTGTCTGTATATGTAGCCCTGCGACAGACTGGCGACCTGTCCAGGGTGTCCCCTGCCTTCCCCGAGTCAGCTGGGATAGGCTCCAGCATCCCCCGCGACCCTAGTGAGGATAAAGCGGTGTATAGAGAATGGATGGATGGATGGATATTGCCACAGACACCCAGTTTGCACTGCTGTAAATAAAAGGATTTTCATTCAGTGTCATCACTGGGGAATAGGCATATGCCGATAAACAGTAAACAGATATTTACTGAAGAGAAAATCTTTGAGATTGCCACTTTAAGCCGTAGACTGCATTTCTAGGAGGTCTTGCCTACTGTTAGCAGCTCCAGTGACGGAATTTCAAGCTCAGTGAATGGATGTTTCTTGTCAAAATGCACCTCAGGAGTCATCGTTGAATTATCTTACAAAAAAAATCACATATGGTCGACATTTTATCAAAGAAAAGTAGCGCAGTTCATGCAGATCCAAGGCATAGGAGTGCTCAAACTGGGACTCATTGAATGTTTTCTATGGGGAAAATGACCAAAAAAAAAAGATAACTGCCTTTTTTGAAACTCAGTAAACATTACAAACCAAGCATGGACACTGCTCTATAGGTTTTTGTGCTTGGAAGCTCAAACTATTGCTATATAATCACACAGATGAAAACATGGCCATCAAAGAAAAGTGCTACTGACAACAATGCTTTAATATCATGAGGACTTCACTTAGAACTCTACTTCAAAGAACTTCAAAGCTCATTTGTCTCTAGACAGCAGACTAATTAGCTCGCATTTAGTGAACACAACTGTGGACATGCATGACAATCAAAGCTGAAGCTATCAGAGATCATCTAAAAGGCTGACAGCTCTCAGTCTTTCCTTTGGCTGCTGACCTTTTGTTAGCCAACATTAAAACTTCATAGAGGACAAGAAGCAAAGCTCTGAGCCTTAGTGAGGTCCCCACATATTTAAATGATATCACAGCGTGTAACAAGTTAAAAGGGATATTAAAATGTGCAAAAAGTGTGTACATAAAAGTGAGTAAGGGTGCTTTTAAGTAAAACTTTGAGCTATGAAAAATAAAAATGTAATTATGGAACACATTTAAAGCCGACCTTTTCATGGTTTACAGCAGTGAAAGTGCCGGTGGAACTAATGCTTTTAACGATGGCTCTTAATCAATTACCAATTAACCTTAGAATGTCTTTAGACTGAAGAAGCCAGAGTACCCGGAGGAAACCCACACATTCACAGAGAGAACATGCAAACACCATGCAAAAAGAACCCAAGTCCAGGCCAGGACGTGAACTGGGTATCTTTTAGCTGCAAGGCAACAGTGCTAACCACCGAACCCCTGTGCCCTTGTTTGTTACCATTAGTCCATTTTTTGTCTTTCTGCAGGACATTTACCCTGCAGTTCAATCTTACAATCCTCAAAAACCTCATTTCCATTAGCAACAGACCTTTTTTTTTTTTTTTTTTTAGCTCTGTTAAACCCACTGTGAACTACCTGTCCAGAATAAATAACTGAGACAAAGTGAACAGCTAATGTTAGCTTCACTGACTAGCAGGACAAACTGCTGCAAAACTCTTAGCTTAATAAAATTTAAATGCTACAAAATATTACTGTCATATCTTTAAAAAGACAAAAAAAATTTTACTGTTTGTAAAATAGACATTTTTACTTGTCATAGGTGGAAAAGCATGAAGTTAATACTTTTAATGACAAGTTTCTTACCATCTAGAATCCTAGTCAGCCACTATGTCTGAAGGTTCTCAGTCGTCCAGTTTTTTTTTTTTTTTTTAGAACTGAAGAAGCCGCTCGGATGAGAAGTGAAACGTCTTCAAGATCACAAGAATAAGTCCATTTGCCTGAACTAAACCCTTCACCTTAGTCAGCCACTAGTTAACATGCACTGCCTGAACACTGGAACTAACTCATTCCATATATCCACTTGGGCTCAACTGTTTGGAAGTAACCTGATTCATGAAAACATCTTGTGTGACCGGTTTGTTTCTGTCTCTGCGTTGTGTTATGAAAGACTCAGACGTGCATCTTTTTGAAGGCAGTGTTACATAGAATTTGCCTGTAGTAATACAAACCAAACCAAAGTTCCGCTTACTGACAAGGAGGCTCAACTAGTCAGGCATTAACTGAAACAAAAACAAACAAAAACAAATCCACAGACACAGATTTTGTGTAATTATCACAATAACTAAAGTACAATATACTGTATTCCATATACACACACATATATTAATGTATAATCGACCCTGTTACACTTGTTCAAAGAAAAAAAAGAATAAAATAGAAAATACTGTCAGCAGTTGGTGGAGACCAAACCAGAGCTAATAAGACAGTACTTGATTTATATTTGCCAGAAACACATTTACAAATGTTGCTCCATGTGTGTTGCGTATGAATGTCTGTGTATGCACCCATTAGCTTACATGCTAGCCACAACACCTTTAAAGACGATAACATGTCAAAGCAAAGAGTGTAAGTTTGAGCTTTTCTTTCCTCAAGCAGCCAAAAAAACAAAACTAATTCACAGTCAAATTGAACTTTTCACAATTTCTCTCATGAATGCAAACAGTAACATCCTCTTGTCTACCTACAACTCAACTGAAAATCAACTCATAGGCCACAAGCCGTTAGCTAAGTTTGATGAAAAACATTTTCTTACAGAGTTTTGAATTTTAATAGTTAGCTTAATATTCATGGAAATATACTATAATGGTTATTTCTTCTCGCACATACTTTAAGATGGTTCTTTTGTGTTTTCTAAGTCTGACACTAACAAATTCCACCACATTAATCTTGCTAAATAATCTGATTTCCGTATTTCTGTTTGTGCACAGACGAGCACACAAGAACTGTGTAAATAAGTCACTTTAGATATGTTTGCAGGACTATTTTTCTCTAGTCAGACACAGTTCAGCAGTTTCTTCCTGTTTTCAGTCTTTAAACTACACAACACATTGTGATGCAACTCTGTACTTGGAAGTGCAAAATGCAATTTCAATCTTAAAACTTTAATCAAAGCAAAAGGTATATTCTCAAATTTTTCGAGAATTCCCTTAAATGAAAAACCCATATGAAAGCAATCTTCCTTCATATGTTTTGTGAGCAAAGAAAACCTGTACTTAAATACCCTCATGTTATGCTCTGTCACATGCGAGGATGCAAAACCCAGGTAGAGTTGCCAGATTGGGTGGTTTTCTAGCCAGGTGAGCTGTTTCTGAATTGAATGATTACTGATGAATGGATTACTGAATCAGACCAGATAGCAGTTCCAATTAGCCTGTGTTCAGAAGCTGCTCCATGATTGAAACATCTCAGGTATTGCGCTGTTGGAACAAACACCAAACAACAAAGCTGAGCTGTACCTCACTGCCCCCTAGTGAAGGCAGCATATACTGTAGCCGGAATCAACTCCATCCTGCTCCTTTCCTAATATTCTTTTCTCTTTTTCTCTTCAGAGTGGAGCTTCATGTGTAACTGAGCAGCAGCACTGTCTTCAATTTAAAGAAGTGTGATCAACACAACTGCCTATTAAAACCAAAGAATAGTGACATCACAGCTAACTTGGTTGTATTATTGCACTGTATTACGCTAATATGCATATGATTCCTTCCGTTTTCTTTAATATTCCTGTCATTCTTCCAGTATACCTCCCTGAATCCCCTCTTCTGCTCTCATCCTACATTTAGGCATTCCAGACATCCAGACATGTCTCAACCAATCCTGCACTAAAATAACACTGACATATCTGAGAGCCCACAGGAAAATACCACTATAATAGATATCTGATGCTACTACAAATATCATACAAACTTTCAATCTGAAATCGTTTCAAGTTTTAATCTTGTCGTTTAAACCTTTTACCTGCAATTTTGACACCATCAGGCAGCAACACAAGTATTGAACAAAGCACTGGCACATCACCACCTCATAATGCTTCTATATGACATGTGTGTGAGCAAACAGTCAACTATTTGCTCATCCAGCAATCGCAGACCAACATCAGTGTTAGTTTGAAGGCCTGTTCTACTCACCTGACGAATGTAAAGCTTTGTCCTCGTTTTGACCACACCTTTGCCTGTACTGACACCTAAGTTCTTCTCTATGTTTACCAGCTGGTTTGTTAACTTTGTCTCTCTGCAGTTTGGTTCTGAGCAGTTAACAATAGCTTTATCAGGGCTTTTGTAGCTGACTGCTGCTGGTGACAGCAAATGAAGACCGTAGCTATTTGCTAAGTGAAACTGAAATACAGTTTTGCATGCTAATTCGTAGTTGGTTTACCACTGTAAGCATCACCTTTTATCTCGTGTGAATTCCAGGCATGCTTTAGCGTCACGGAGGATGTGCAAATGAAGGTGTAGGTCAATGAAGAGAATGACAAAGCTGAGGTTTCAACCTGTGAATCATGTACCGACATCTTTCCCTGACTTCAATGTGACACCAAGGTGGAAGTGACTTTACCACTTCCTTTGTGTTAAAAGTTCCATCCTGTACCGTCTCTGCAGAGAAACCTGTCAGTCAATGAACTGGCGACTGATCTCACTGATAATAGCTGGTTCCTCATTCTTTCCATGAACGGTTCAAATGTTCAAGTAAAGCCATCAAAACAGGATTTAAAGATCAACTATGTACTGTGGATTAACTTTTGCTTAAATAGTGTCAGCCTCATTCCTCAATTTATTTAGTCGCCAAAAGGTTTTGTACGTAACCTGAAGTCTGTCACAGTATAAGTTTCAAGACTTACAAAGGGTGGAGCTCTTCGTATTTGCCGCTCAATCAAACCATATAAAATCTTTGGTAAATCCCAGATGATTACAGATAAAGTGAACAGAAACTTAATATTTCTAAAATGTGACATGATAAAAGACAGCTATCAGTTTAACTCTAAGCATCATTTTTCTTCGTTAACCCTTTGATGTGCAACATGGGTCAAAAGATACCCATATTTGTTGACCCATGTTGTGCATCAAAGTGTGAAAGCAATCAATTCAACTGTTGATGCTTTGTCTACCCATGACTAAGTTTAGTCTACATTCGCTGCAAAATTACTGTAATAACATTAAAGGCTATAATCTTTAGGAGGGCATGTCGATTAGTTGGTCAATGAGCTCTCTTCTGACCAATTGTTGATGTTACTTTCAAAAGGAGAGAAGTTCTACATCAATAACCTTCTACAATAAATCCATTATTTTAGTAAGAATAGGCTAGCTGTGAGCATCACTGCATTTTCACGACTTTGAACTTGCACACTAGAATGGGTACTGCTCAGTCTTACTTATCTAATATCGACTGAATTCTTACTCAGAGTTGGCTGTAAACCAAATGATGCCATGTCTAAGACTGGTGGCCAAAAAGTCTAGGGTAAAAATCAGCGTTGAAGGCATATCACCAAAAACCTTGTTGACTTGTTTGCGTTATATTCCTCAGTAGTTGTTATGCTGGAATCACCAGTTGATTAAGTTCTAGTCCTAGAAGTTGTATGAATCTAGGCAGATGCACAATGGTCTGGACCTAGTCTGTTGTCCTTTCAGTAAAAATAACCAGGTTTAAGTGGTTTAAATTGCTATAGATATTCGCTAATTAATTTAGGCTAATAAAGCTTGTAGGTAGAGTGACTCTGATTTGGTCCATCTAAAGAAAACATGCTGATTTTATTTCCCCCTCACCAACTGATTAGTTGAAGAGTTGGTACATTTCAGTCGACCAATGTTTTCTTTGGTCGACTACAGTCCTAGAAATATTAAATATGACCTTATTGCTCTTCACTTCAATTTCCTAATTTGTGATGGAGCAACGTACATTAGTCTAAAGAAAGTATTTGTTGCATTTCTTCTACATTTTCAGATGTAGCCGAACATTACATTAGCCCATAACATCCTCCAAAATACACACTTTGTTACTTTTTAATGCTTTTCAGACACTCATGTAAGTAGGGTAACCATACGCTGCCAAAATGTGCAGCCCTCAGAGCACTGTATAAAGCAAGTACAGAAAAGTGTGGAGCTGAAGAAATAAAGGCATCCTGTGTGTGGATGAGGACGTAGGAAGAGGGCAGTGTGTCCCTGTACAGGGGGCTGAGCTCCTACCACTCATGCATGCACAACTTCTGTTGACATACCCTACTTTACCATTCAGTCAACCTGTTTGATTATGTTACAGGAATACAAGTGGAACATTCTTTCTTTTCTGATAGTGGGATTTAGGCTGCATTTACATAGGAACAGCTATAGGAACCCTGTGATACTGATCACTCTTGCAACTAATGACAATTTTTAGCGTCAAATAATCAGCTAATTTTTCTCTCAGTTGTTCATTTAATGTATACATGCTCAAAACATTTTCCCAAGATGACATATCTGAATATCTTTTTGTTCAAGCAATAGTTACAAACTTAAAGATGGTGAATTTAAAATGAAATATAGCAGAGAGCCATTTGATTGAAAGTTCAGTCCATCAAATAAATGCAAAGGAAAAATGGCAAAAGCAAGGAAAAAATGAAAAAGCAATGACAAAATGGAAAAACGAAACAGGAAAAAGCAAAGACATAATTTATCTTTATAGTTCCATATTATTTTCATTCTTTTTATTTATTCCTCTTTATATTTACACATTTATTTCCTTATTTTTTTAACAGATTTATCATTTATTATGGCACTCTTGTCATTCCATAGAGGTAGCAAATGCTCACATTTTAGAAAAAAAGAACTAATTAATTTTTGCAGTTTTTGCCTAAAATCTGACTTGAACAATTATTTGATTATCAAATTTGTAACCTGTTATACACTAGCGTTTAACCGACTAGTAAAATACTAAATGTTTAATAAATGAGTAGGCGGTTCAACAATTAAATGACTAGTGGCGCACATCCCTTATATATATGTATATACAAACGTACATATAAAATGACATATTATTACTGATTTAAATACAGAAAAATATAGTGTAATTTTGTGGTGGTCCATATTTTTGAATATCGACATTATAGTTTACAGGCATTAGTTTTTGCCTGTTTTTTTTTAAAGTAAATATGTTTTATAAAACTGTGATTTTACTTGTTATCTGTAATCAAAGAAATAACAGTTTCAATTCTTAATATACATACAATTTCTTATAAAAGGCATTTTTCTAATACAAGACATTTTATGCTGATTTAAATACAGGAAAAGTAATGCAATATTATAGCCGAATGCTGTGAAAGAACAAATTACTATTTATGAACATACAGATTTTTAGAGTGGACATTATGGTAGGCATTAGTTTTTGCCTGTTTTTTTATAAACATGTAAAGAAAATCTGCAATTTTACTTGCTATTATCTGTAATTTAACAAAACAGGAAATATCTGTAAAATAAAAATTCACAAAAATCATTTACCATTGGAAAATCCATAATAGACATAATTTTCATTCAATTACTGTAAGTGTCTGTAAAATATTGTTTGTTTTTTTGCACATTTAGAAACCTTAAAAACTGTGTGATTTTACAGTCAAACGCTGTAAAACAAGATGCTACAATTTATTAAAATAGAGGGTTTTTGTTTTACAATCAACATGCAGTTTCATTTCCCCCCTCTGTGATTTGACCAGTCATTGTCAGTATTTTGCCATAAATTGTTCAGAAGCAACATTTTTTACAGTGTATCCTGCTGACACAGATCTCACCCCTGACCTGACATGAAGAACATGACAAGACAGGATATGTTTAAGGAGGAATATTTCACCATCCTTCATCTGAAACCCCCCCACCTTCTCCTCTTCCTCCTTAAGCGGAGTCATAACAAGAGGGAGGCCCTGACCACTGCCACGTGGTTCCCCCTGCAGCCCAGAAATAACTGCTTTAAAACATCCTGCATCTTCCTCCTATCAATTAAGCACCCAGTGGTCACGTTAAACACAGAAAACACAACACCTCCTGGACACATGTTGACTAATTTCCCCTCTTTGACTTATAGCCACTCTGTTTGACATATTTATGGTCTCAACATAAAACAGAGAGCTGCTCCTTTAAGAGGATTGAAGCACGTTATAGTCCACGCTGTCCCCGCTCATTATGAAGCTCAGAACACCACAGAACAAAAAAAATGGGTACTTTTATTTCGATCAGAAGCTGCCTTACCTTGAAGTCTCTTGACAGGAGTCTGCCGCGATGGGGGGTTTTTTCCGCCAATTTTTGGGCTATTGGAAGTTGCATCACCTTTAGCGCGTCGGTCACCGCCGGGGTAACAGCTCCTCCTTAAAGCCCTCCCTCTTCTACTCCGACATGGGCGGAGGGGCAGCAACATGTGAGGACTCTCTGTGGGGATAAAAAGGACACACAACCTGTAGAAGGCTGCATCACCACTTCATCTCACCCTGATGCCCCACTGTGGTGCAATTTGCATGATCTCATTTACTACTAATTACATGCAAATGCGGGAAGTAATCATCCCGAGCCAGATTGCGCTTTAAATTTGTTGAGAAAAACACCCAAACTTGAGAGCCAAATGCATGCTCGTGCTGTGAGGGTGGAGGTTGTTCCACCTGCTCTTGTCTCCTCTACATACAGCATGATTGGTGAAGCTACACGTGTTCACTGGATGGATGCGTGTGTTGCTCGTTCTTTTGTTGTGGCGCTGCCGCAACCATTCCTCTCACAGACCCTTCATATTGTCCCATCTTCTCCTCGCATGCAAGATCCGGCGCACTATCCTGCACAGTGTATTCTGATGATAATGCGATTTCAGTCCAGTGCATAAAGACATGGGGGTGAATGCGATGGTCTCCAGACAGGTGTGGTAGCCCGTGGGTCTGTGGAGTGGAGGTGCAGCGGTGAGACATGGAAGCTTCCGCGGAGAACAGAATGATAAATGCAGCCGAGGGGGGGGGGGGGGGATGGATGATGGCACTTCTTTTTTCATGCAACATGCGGGCTTTTACCTTGCTTGTGGAGCGATCAGGTTGGAGGGCTGTTGGGAACGAGGAGGAGGAGGAGGAGGAGGCAGGCGTGATGATGGTCAGATGCTGGGGGTGAGAGGAGGGAGGTGGAGACTTCCAGCATTTGTGGTGGTGGACAATGTCTCAGGGATGATATGTAAATGAGCATTTACATTTGAAATGATATTTTAGGAATATGGAAAATCAGAATCCAATGTGGTTATAAGCTATTGCTGTCATTACATTTGACATTTTGTCATGCAGCCAAGTTGTGTTAACCTGTCTGTATGTTTTTATTTTTTGTACATACTAGACGATGTGTCAGAGAAATAAGCAGTCAACATTATGGTGGAGTAGTTTAAGGCGAGCTTAAATGGGTTATAAAATGTAATTTGATCTTCATCTAAGTTGCAAGTGTCCACCAATTGACAAAAAATGAAAGGAGAAATAAGGGAAACTGCTCTATTGTGTCTATATCTATCCTTTATTGGGAATAAGGTCTCAGCTCCAGCTCAGTCCCACGAAAGGGCAGATTTTCTTTTTATGAAGTTGTTCTGTTGTCTGATTCCTGGACAGCCACTATACCATCATCCCTGATCAAATTTGGACTTCATCTTATCTTCAATGATGACAAGCTATCCAGGCTCAGAATCAGCAAAGCAGCCCCAAACCGCAAAGCTTCACTATTCTCCACCGTCATGATGTTTTCATGCTGCAGTCCTGCTTGTTCTTCTAAAATAAATAAATAAATAAATACTCAGTCTTACGTCCATTGGAGTAGCATTGTAAAGTGTCAGTGCGTTTTGGAGAACTTAAAGCACCTTAAGTTTGTGGCATTTTGCAGGACAGTAGCTTGATTCTTCACATCATAATATCTATTTTTTGTGTGTAATGGCGTCATAAATTGAGATGTTAACCAGCAATGATTCCTGTAAGACTTCAGCTGTAAGGCTGAGCTGCTATTTTTATGTTGTTGAGTATTTTCTGTCTTGTGCTCATGGAATCTTCCATTCTTACTTGTAGCCAGACATGCCACAGTGATAAATCATCCCATTTATGGGCAGCTAGCTAAACTATTTGAGGCAGTTTTGTTACCCCTTCCAGCTTTATCCAAATTCTTGGTCATAACTCTTGTGCAATCTACACTTTTTGTGAGGCATGGTTCACGCTGATGGTGCCTCTGATAAACAGCAAACACGAGCAGATTCACATATTTCTCTCAAGAAGAACCAGCTATAATCGTGAAATATAATACTGGCTAAACAGGCTGCAGCCAGAGCCGTTAAGGATAGGTGGCTGTTATCCATTAAATATGAAGGTTGGATGTAACCTGTTCTTTTAGTGTATGAGACAATTATTTTTTTTCTGTGAGTTGCAGCCCTGGCTGTGTTAAATCATCTTTAAAGCAAGTAAAGCAGCATTCAAAAGCATAATTCAAACCAGTAAGTAAGCTTATTGTAAAGGTAATGAGGTCAACAAATGGCTTTAGTGCTTAATTCAGTTTCCGTTTTAGGATTGTGTCTTTATATAAAGGCCCAAAGAACAATCAAATAGCTTTGACATTTCTTGCTCTAGTCAGAACAGAACAATAAATGAATCAAAAATAGAGCAACTAAGACTAAGAATCTTTACCCTTCTTATCTGTGTTTGTCAGCGCAAGAAAATAGTTTGGACATTCTCTACAAATCTCTCAGCATCTTTTAGGAATAGTGATGCCATTTTCCAAAAAAAACGATTGTCTGTAGGTGAAGTTTTGTACACGCTGGTCTTTCATCACAAATATATTCTGCTTTGGAACAGATCTGGTGTGCAGGATAAGTTCCCAGGTGATGCGTCCTCGTAACAAGTGAACCTTTGTTGATGTCGCACATAATATCTCAAATCAACACTGTGAATATTTGGATGATGTGTCCTATATGAACAAGACAAAGCCTTTTTTGGTTCTGAAAATACACTGGTTTTGTTCATCGTTTTATTTTACGTTTAACACAAACTTGTACATACATATAGAAAATGGCAAAGATCTATCTGAGAAGCCATTCTTTTCTGCTGAATTTTTATTTTTGGTAATTTATCCACATACCAAATGGGATGTTGAAAGCGGGACTTTTACTTGAAGTGAAGCATTTCTTAATGCCACTATCGTAGATGCACTTCAATAAACCATCTGAAAATGTGTTCATCACTGCCTCCTTAATCAATAGCAGTGAGAAACACAATTCATCTCATGAATACCACAGCAAATTAAAACATCATTTTAAAAAGTTTCGGTCTCTGTGCCAAGAATTCAAGGCAGTCTTTTCCAACAATTCCTGAAAGCATAAGTTTTATTATTTTTCAAATATGTTTAAGTTAAGACCATAAACTCGAAGCATTATTACAAAATCCAAAAAAGTCATTTAAAAGTTAAAAACTAAATGTATCCCAATGACAAGAACATGCAAAAGTAAAAAAGTGTGGGAACTCTTAACAAGATACTCTTATCAGAAGAGGAGGGCTTCCTGCACTTTTGCACCGCCGTAAACATATTTCCTGCAACAGAAAGAGGCCAAAGCTCTGTGGGTTCAGCTTCCTTCAAACTTCAGATTGTTTCTTCGCTATTTATTGTCCTGCTGGTTCTTCAGTTGAGCTTAGTTTCAGTTTCATTTTTTTTTCTTCGATGAGGTTATTTCTGGGACATAAAGAAACATATGCCACATTCCATAACTGAGAGTCAGAAAACCCATACAGGTGGCATTTTTCACACATAGGAAAGATAAGATTTTGCCATGCCATGAGGTGTGTGAAGAGTTATGTAAATTGAAAGACGTGTCAAAAACCATTTACATAAGTTGAAGTTTAAAGAAAAGAAAGGGAGTCACACTGATAAAAATAAAATCCTTACTGTAAATATAGAGGAACCACAGATGAATGGAACTGGACCAATTAGAGGTGATTAGGATATTTTATACATTTATATGTATGTGTGTGTATATACAAATTTGATATATGTATATCAAATTTGTATATACACTTTTGATATATGTTATCAAATGTAGAGATGTGTCTGCTGCTAGAACTCTGTGTGGCATTTGTCTGGGCTCTAATCTGAAGTGCTGTTAACTTAACATTTCTGAGACTGCAAAGCACGTGCACACCATCACGCTTCCTCCTCCATGCTTCACGGTGGGAACCATGCGTGAAGAGATCATCCATTCACCTTTACTGAGTCACACGAAGACATGGCTGGTACCAAAGATCTCAAACTTCAGACCAAAGCACGGATTTCCGCTGGTCTAATGTCCATTCCTTGTGTTTCTTGGCCCAAACAAATCTCTTCTGCTGGTTGATTTTCCTTAGTAGTGGTTTCATAGCAGCTATTTGACCATAAAGGCCTGATTGGTCAGTTGATGTAGAGATGTGTCTGCTACTAGAACTCTGTGTGGCATTTATCTGGGCTCTAATCTGAAGTGCTGTTCACTTAACATTTCTGAGACTGTTGACTTGGATGAACCCTCAGCAGTAGAGGTGACTCTTGGTCTTCATTTCCCGCGGTGGCCCTCGTGAACCAGTTTCCTTGTAGCGCTTGGTGGTTTTTGTACTTGGAGATATATTCAAAGGTTGTGCAATTTTCCAGACTGACTGACCTTCAGTTCTTAAAGTAATGACGGACTGTCGTTTCTCTTTACTTAGCTGATTGGTTCTGTGTACCAACCTGACTTCTGCACAACACAAGTGATGGTCCCAACCCCATTAAGAAGGCAAGAAATTCCACAAATCAACCTTGACAAAGCACACCTGTGAAGTGAAAACAATTTCAGATCACTACCTCATGAAGCTCATTGATAGAAGTCCAAGGGTTTGCAAAGCTGTCATCAAAGCAAAGGGTGGCTGTTTTAAGGAATCTAAAATATAAAACATATTTCACAATTGATTGTTTGCTACATAATTCCATATATCTTCATAGTTTTGACATCTTCAGTATGTATCTACAATGTAGAAAGTAGTAAAAATAAATAAAAAAAACATTGAATGATGAAGCATTTCCAAACTTTTGACTCTTAGTGTATGTATATATAATTTAAAGCTGCATTAATCAATTTATTTGTTATTTTATTGCCACTTCACACAGGAAATATTCATATGGACATATAATCACTTTAATTTTTGTTCAAAAACAACAGTCTGCACAAAGTTCAGTCTCCTTTTTAGCTCTTGCTTCATCTCCATCAACTCCTGGGAGGACTATTTGACTTCATTTCTATATTCCATCTAGTTATTTGATGAATTCTTATTATCAAAGCATGGACTAGTGCAGCTTTAAGATGCTGACACAACCACTAACTTTTTACATTCTTGAAAAGATGCTAATGATTTCATAAGAAAGAGGTTATGTTTTACTGGGGTTGGTATTTGTAGTTTAAGAGAATAATAACAATAACTACAGCATGTGGAGAGCAAGTTTGTCCAGCTGACAAATACAGCACAACAACAGTGAAGGACATGGACGACTGAGCATGCTTTAAACCCATGTTTGGTCAGCGATAACCGGCTTACATTCACTGTACTGTGACTGTTCTACATGTTGCAATGGAAACCACAGGATCATGTGTGATGCTGTATAAACTCAGAATGTATACAGGATAGCGTTTTCCTGCAGAGGTATTTTTGCACTGGAATTTGACATGAGAATAGAGTTAATTTTCATTTTCTGCATCATTATGACAAGATAGTACTGCATTTTCAGACAGTTGAAAGTTACTTCTCCTGTCTGCTGTAGAAGTAGGAGTATTCCCATGCCCTCTGTCTGACCCATAAAGATAATATTTGAGTGTTTAGGGAGTGGCATGTTTGAGAAAAAGCCCCTTCAAAATGTAAGTTTCTATATGCGACTCACAGATGTTTGACTTCCACTGATGTTATAAATAAAGCAAATACGTTAAAGCAGACTTATTTACATATTTGGACTGTTGGATTTTATGGTCAGGTCCAGACACTCACTCACTGCTTGTGGAGTATGACTACTGACCTAGTGACAGTTGACAAAACCCAGAATCCCTTGGGTTATGCAAACAAAGCTACAGGGGCACACGTAGCTTTGCCTCCTTGACAACACATAAATGCACTCACACAGAATACTAATACACTGATGTTAACTAGTCACTGCTTCAGTACATCATATTGTTGATTTTAGAAATACATTGCATTTAAAACATTGCTCATGTCAGTATTCGTGGATGTGGGATCCCCTAGTCAGCCATAAGGATGGGATTATGAAGGAGTGGTAGCAAAATGAGACAGCACGGTATGATGTTATAACCTGTGATTTATAATGCTATGTGCTGTAACCTAATGAATGTGTGAACTAACCAAATTCTTACTTTTTTACTTTTTATCTCCTATAATTTTGAAACAGTGTAAAAATCAGAAGAGTGCCTCATTTAGAAGAATGATGGGTTGATTTTTTTTTTAGGTAAAATGTCTTTTCTTTATACATTTTTATAAGTTGGTTGTTTCTTTAAATATGTCCTTTATACATTCTTTGATGTTGAACGATGAATACTGGTCTGTTAGGGTTCCGAAGGAGAGGAGTGATTGTGTTTTTCAAATGTATATTCCTGAACCTTTGTATTAGAAGTGACCACTTGAGGGCAGCACCTCACTGGGAGCAGTGAGGGTTTACTATTGCTATATAACACATATCACATATCATATATCACATATTTTTGTTCTATAATCCCTCTGAGATTGACTTATGACGTTGTTGTTTGTGTTGGGACTTACAACACTGTAGAATTCTCCTGTTTCAGAATGGATCAGATACCAAAGCATCAGGCAAACTCCCAAGATGGGTGTCACTGACTAAACAGTAAAGTCATTCTAATAGGTGTGGTTACGACAACAGCTGTTGTTTGTAACTGCCCTCTAGAAAGACACACAGTCATCCCATGTTAAATCATCAAAAGTTTAGGAGAATTTCTGCTCAACCAGCCCAAAATTAGCAAAAAAAAGCATTAGATTAGACTGTCTACCAATAATTGTAATTTTAGTATTACAGCTTGTCATAGCTTGTCTATTGAATTAAAATGATTGTGATCTAGTATTTCATATTTAAAAAAAATATTTTAGATACTTTGTTTTCTATTTTGTGACATGTGGTTCAGAAAATATCATTGTAAGATTCTTACATGATCCTTTTTTTTTTTGTTATGAGACTTTTCATGATGGCTTCAGTTTGTTTTGGGTTTTTTTTGTCATATTTTAACTCATTATGGGTTAAAATATTTTTAATCGCAGACTACTTAATCTACTTGTCCAATAGGATAGATAACAACAGTGAAACATTTTGGAGTATTATCTCTGATAAATCCTGAAATATTGTTGTTTAAACATAGCCTCAAATTCTAATGTGCAGCTAAAATTTGCTGAAAGTGGGTAGACAGGCATTTCTTTATTTTTTTAAATATCTTAACTAGTACCTAAATTTCACAGATACCATTTTAAATATAGCAAATTAAGGATGATTAAGCAGAAGGTTCCTGATGATTTGAAATGGAATAAACAAAGAAACATTTTCTGAACTAAATTTGCATCAGCAGGATCCCCGCTATGAATATTAAAATACGCCGAACCATTTGTCCTATATCATGACTACATGTATGACGTTTGCACCAAAAAATCTAAATAAAAACGCGTGAAAATCAGTTTAATATTCAGAGTTAAGATGGATTAAATGTGCTGTCAAACAGTGCTGAGTGGAGCGGGTGACCGGACCAAGATGGCGGCCGTATTTCTCACTGTGCAGCACCCCGAGCGGCCTCTACTCTTTATTATGTCTATGAGAGCGACACCATGACTCAGGACTACACAGCTGGAAGAGAGACAACCTTGAGACCGACAGAGAAAACCAGTCTTGACGGTGGGGTTTCTCTATCCGGCTTGGGGGAGTTTAAACAGAGCTTTGTACTTCTCCCAAACTCAATAGGGACCACTGTAAAAAATAGAAACTTCCATGCCAGATGTGGATATTGTAAAAACTAAAACCGAGGGAAAGCTTAAACAGAGCCCTGCACACCTCCCAACCCCCAACAGGGGCTGCTGTAAAAAACAAAAACCTCCACCCTAACCGGGGTCAGAAAAGGCTTCGTCTTGTAGCTTCCATTCTATGCGCCTTATAATGTGGTGGGCCCTATATATGAAAACAGTTTTCAAATAGGCCATTCATTGAAGGTGCGCCTTATACTCCAATTCGCCTTATAGTGTCGAAAATACGGTATTTGCAACCTCATTATTTGGCTCTCTGCTCAAAGCTCATGACCATAGATGAGAGGTGAATCGTAAATTGAGGAGTGAATCAAAAGCTTTACCTTTTAGTGCAGTTCCATCTCTACCTCAACGTTTGAGTACAATGCCTGCATTACTACTGATGCTGCACAATCAGTCTGTCAATCTCAAGTTCTATTTTACTCTCATTTGTGAAGAAGACTTTGAGATACTTCAGTATATTTACTCTTTGGCTATAACTCACCCTCTTACCATTTAACATGGTGCAGATGTTGGTGTTCTCAGGGGCAACTGGTCCTGATAGTGTCTCCTAAAGAAAATTTCTCCAAGGGAACAGGCCCAACAAGAATGACTGAAAGAAACAAAAAGTCTTTGGAACAGTCTTCGTCAGATTTTGGAGAACACTTACCGGTAATTACCCATGATACTCAACTGGCACAGCTCAAGACACCAGCACGGAGCAGCCTTTCTGAGACTGGGTGCAGTGTAAGCTGGTTGGCAGGTAGATGCTGGGAATTCATTTCCAGACTGTCACGTTACAGCCAAAGAGCCCATCGGATGGTGCAGCCATGTCTGAAACTGACTCTAATCAGCTGATTTCAGGACTGAAGGTGATGTTAGCAGCAGGCTTTGAAGCACACCATTTTTCCACTTTTATTGTGTCTCTATACTGCAAAAAAAATAGGCAAAACAGATACTTAAAAGCTGTTTCTGCTAATTATTATTCTCTACATGTTGCTTAGAAGATAAGTCTAATCCTTGTCAGGAGATTTGTATACAGAACGATAAGGACTGAATGCTCCGGTACACTCGGATTGAAATTTAATTTGGCATTTCTCCAAAGGCTGTCAAACTTCCAACCAAAGGATGAGGAGAATGGCTCAGAAGGTGAACGTGTGGCAGGCAGTTTGAGCTTTCAAAATCAGATATAGAAACACTAAAACATTCCTCTCCAAGTGGCTGGTACGCACTCTTTTCCATTACCGACACTTCTGTGTTGCACTCTGTAACGTACTGTGAATTTTTCCTACACAGAGGCAGTTTGTACAAGCTACTGGCTCCATACCAGGTTTACTGGGAGATTAATAATGGCCTCAGATAAACATAATTACCCAGGAGGCACTATTTGACTCTCTGTTATTGACATTTGCTTGCTTTGTTAGTTGTTAACCTAAGTAACGAGAAAAGCATCCACAAATTTTCCAGGAAGAATGGGGCAGCTATACTACTGTTCAAAAGTTTGGGGTCACTTAGAAATGTCCTTATTTTTAAAAGAGGAGCTTTTTTTCAATGAAGATAACAATAAGTTAATCAGAGGAGACATTGTTAATGTGGTAAATGACTATTCTAGCTGGAAACGGCTGATTTTAAACGGAATATCTCCATAGGGGTACAGAGGAACATTTCCAGCAACCATCACTCCTCTGTTCTAATGCTACATTGTGTTTAGCTAATTGTGTTGAAAGACTAATTGAAGATTAGAAAACCCTTGTGTAATTATGTTAGCACATAAATGAAAGTTTGCATTTTCATGGAAAATATGAAGTTGCTTGGGTGAACCCAAATTTTTGAACAGTATCAAATCAAATCAAACTTTATTGATATAGCACTTTTTATACAGGAAATTGCAGTCCAAAGTGCTTTACAGATTAAAAATGGTTAAAAACAATGCTTCACCTTGTACCCATTCACACCCCCTCCCTCGGGCTGGGTACAGACGAACCAGGTGAAATAAAAAAATGTAAAACTCGGCGAAGAAGAAATATCAGTTAAAGGCTAGACTATAAAGGTGGGTCCTGAGCCTGCTGTTAAAAACATGAACGTTCTCTGCGGCCCTGAGGTCCTTTGGCAGGTCGTTCCAGAGGCGAATGCCGTAAAATTGGATGGACACCTCACCTTGAGTCTTTGTTCTGGCTTCAGGGGTGCGGCTGCTGGAGCAGTGCAGGGTCCACGAAGGTTCATAAGGTAAAAACTGCTCTGAGAGATAAGCAGGCCCAAGACCATTGAGATGGTCTATTCATTGTGTAGGTGCATAGAGTAGTGTAGTTGCATAGAGTAGTGTAGTTGCATAGAGTAGTGTAGTTGCATAGAGTACCAATCCAGTTAACTTGATGTGCCAGCTGGGTGTGAATCTTTTGATATGCATGTGTCACTGTGTTCTGTAAATTTGTGTCTCATGAAAGTGGCATAGATGTTAAATAGACACTAATGTCTTACAAAACTGCTGCAGACATGCTTTCACAGGTGCATGACAAAATGAAACTTGCCACCACATTTTTGGAGACCAGTCCAACAATACATGGCCATCACACTTCTTACAGACACACATTACTGTAAAATAACAATGAATATCTAATCTCACAACGTCTAGTTACATCTCTTGCATACAACTCTGAGGACCTGACTCGTGACCGAGCAGCAGAGTCAAAGCTTAGTTTCATGTTTAATTATTTTCTGCAATTTATATGTTCTAAAAAAATTGGAATTATGCCAATGTTAATTTTACATAAAGGTTCTATATACCAAATTCTATTCAGTGAATCTTGTTTGTTCATGCCTCATTCTGTTCTGCATAGAGCCATTTATTCTTAGGCCCATCAATGGATAAACTGTTTTACTGGAAGGAGGATTGTAGTGGTGGTTCATGGGTCAGATAGGAGGGTCTGTGGAGGTCAAGACAGGAATATCATCCTGACCTGAAGACTTCAAAAGTGAAGGTCCCAACCTGTTCATAGTCAGTCAAGTAATACTTTAATAATAAAAATGATTGCTGGTGTGAACATCAAGATCATCTGCTTGCTTTAATTCACTGTAGGAATTTGTAATATAACAAGCAGATGTGCTAATAAATGCCAGTTGCAGCTGCTGGCTACATGTGAATAAGAACACCAGTACTCTGTTTTTCCATGTCAAGCACTGCTGTCAATATGTTTGGAAAATATGTCACACTGCAAGGACACTAAAAGTTCAAAATGCATGTTCAAAATTGTCGTGCTGCATGTCTGTGCCATGACATGTTTTCCCCTAATCAAGGCTATTTTCACTTGTAAAGTACACTATTGACCTTTCAGGCATTGTTCTCTAATGTGGCATGATTATCTTAATACATGATAATCATTTCGGCCGACTAAGCTGGGATAGGCTCTGGCACCACCCGTGACCCTAGTGAGGATAAAGCGGTGTATAGAGAATGGATGGATGGATATGATAATCATGAGAATGCCTGAAAGGCAAGCAGGGAGAAAGACAAGGCAAGGAAGGAGAAAGGAAAGGTGTTTAGGAAAGGCGTCTCCACTTTAGCCCCGCCAGAAAGCTGAACTGACGATTTGCATTCCTGCAAAACAGCAGGTTTACACAGATTTCAGGACTTTATACAGAATTCTATTTCAGAGATGTTTTGCCCAAGTTTCCTCAGAGTGTGCCGTCTTAGTCCAACATCCTGGCACAGAAAATAGAGGACTAAAATCAAAGCTGTGTTAGCTTTGGTTCCTTTAGCTCCCTCGAAATGTGATTTTCTTTTTCTTTTTTTGGATATGCTTGGATGCTAAAAAAAAAAAAGATCTGTTTACAGATATTCAGAATGGTTTGCTCTCATAATGATTTTAATCTATCAACGACAAATTTACAACATGATTCACACTGTCATGGTTCTGAAAACCATTAGTAACACCAATACTAATACTACAAGTAGAAGGCATATTTAAACTATGCATGTTTAACCCTTGTGTTGTCTTAACATCCTGTTAAATGATCTGCGCCCACTGAGCCTCTAAAGTAAACCAGTTTGATTGAATTTCCAACCCAAAATCTGTTTTACATGAAGAAACAACCTGTTGTGCATCACGGGCTTTGTGAATGTCTGAGACAGAAAGATTGTATTTAATCAGTGGACACCACTCGTTTTTATCACATCTTGCATGTTCTAACTGCTTTCCTTACTAAAGTAGAGGTTTACTATCACTTATGATTGCTGCTAAAGGTACTGTGTTGGTGTAAACATTTTTTTTGTCCTAAGAAGGTATCAGAATTTTGCAGAAAGTAGCTTTAAATGCATTATTTGAAAGGAAACAGCAGCGCACATGAAAGTTGAAGTTTTTCTGAGATCAATCAGCAGCACACGTAATCTCAATTTCTCAGCGAATGTGTGCATGCGCGCCTGTGTCTCTGTGTGTCTTTGTGTGTGTGATGTGGGTGTGTTTAGTCCACTGTGAGTGTGATTTTAACTGCTGAGGCAAAAATGACCCTAAGACAGTCTTTGTGCACTGGTGGTGTGGAGCTTTGATGAAAATACTAACAAAGACAATGTTTCACTTTTTTCTAATGTTGGGGTCACTTTAGGAAAAGTCATTGAATTTCAAGTTGAAAAAGGGTCACTTAGGGGTTTTTCTCTGCTATTTAACATAGTGACCCTGTCATTTTTGACCCTGAGACAACACAAGGGTTAAGGGTATGTTACCCGTGTGTAATGCTCAGTTTTCTCTGCTCAATCAGAACACATCATTCCATCGACAATATGTGAAAGAAAAACAAGAGAGTCCGTTGTGACTTCACTTACTGAAAGGGTAGATTCCAAAACAAAATAGACAAGAGCCTTCAGTAATTTTGTCTCTGTGTTTATTAGTGTAAGAAGACAAAGAGTACAAATTCTACAAAAGAACTCAAACAGCTTGAACTCTCACACAGATGACAAGTGTTATGAATTAAAACAGCAAGCAAACCCAATTAGCAGATAGTAACGGGCTGTTCAGTCACAGGTGGAAACTAAACCAAGAAGGACACCTAGTGGGGGAAATCCAGCAATGACAAAGGAATGCATTCTCTGCAGGAGACTGGGTTTTCTACATGAACCAAACTTTGATATTTCCAGAGTCTTGGCACACAGTACACCAATAAAATAAATCAAAAGACAAAAAGAATTTTAAAATTAAACTCAGTATCAGAAATGTGTGTTTTCAGCTTTGATAAACTAATGCAAACAATTGTCATTTCATTATTTTATGACTATTAATTATATTATATAAGATAGTGTTGCTGTATATATTACACACACATGCAATTTATGGTGATATTCATAATTCTAAAATTCTTGCAGTGTTTGTGTTTTTTATTGTGTACAAGAAAAAAGCAAAGAAAACCTCTCATCAGACCAGAAGAGCTGCAATGGTTCTGCGTGACTTGTCCTTGATATGCGATAGGACATGGTTAGTTTCTGTTAGTTTAGTATTTTTCTGTGTGTTTTTTGTATTGATTTCCTGAGGCCAAAACAGTTTTCACAGGTGAGGATTCTGTTTTTTCGGAATATTTAGAGGCTGCATTCTAACGTTGTGAATTTTTCTTCCCTACCTTAGTGTGCTGCATGCTGTATCCAAGTTTCTTTCTGCAGAAATAGAGCAATTTAGCCATATAAGAGAGAAAGAAGTATCACCCAGCATTACCGTACAACCAATTAGATGACAGTCAGCTTACTTTAAGCAATGAAACATGAGAAGCAACACAAGAGGAAACTGCACACTTCTGAATCAGTTTACTGAACAGGCTTTTACTTGAGGTAACCACAAGAGGGCAGTCTTTCCTAAACAGTGATGCAAAGCTTCTCAGGCACCTAATCTCACATAGCAAGACCTTTCTCTGGAGACCTGATGGCAATCTCTAACTGCTCCTCGGTGATGAAAAATGTTTGTATAGTAATTGTAGATCTTGTGATGTCCAAAGACTTTCGACTACAGCTGCAACATGTTCAGGTTCTCTCATTTTCATATCGCAAAGTCCCTGAAAATAATATAAAAATACGGAACACTTGCAGTTTCATTTTGGAATAAAAATGAACCCCCGTCAATAGACAGCAGAGAGTTGCTATGAGGCAAATATATTACCACAAAATCCTAAATTACAGTATATCTGCAAGCTTTGTCATGAGCTGCAGTATCCTTTGTCTTCTAACTCTTTTGTGTTAATGTGGAATTTGGCCAGGCAGCACTAGGATATAATGAAATGAAACATCCTGAAACCTGCATAATCTCAAAGCAGATGTAGAAATAAATGACTTGTGCAAGTGGGAAAATACACAACAGCAGACATAATGTAGACACAAAAGTACTTCTATTTTGGAGCCCTTGAGCGCAATTAAAAACAATTGCATTTTTGTTTCAAGTACAGCAGTTCAACCACCAGTTGCAGTGGATTTCTTCATTCTTAAAAAACAAAAAGAAACAAAAAGCGAAACAACAAAGTTCATGTTTTTTGGGGGTAAAATTGAGCATGATGCAGTGATGGCTAGAAGTTGGGACTTTGCATGGCTATAGTAAGAGGATAGATGAGTTTCTGTGCAAATTTGCAGATCTCTACCACCTGTGTTACATTGACACCAGGGAACTCCTCTGTTACTCCTACAGCACACCTCACCACTGTCTTACAGTCCTCATACATGTCCTGCACCACTCTAACATACTTCTCTGCCACTCCAGACTTCCTCATACAAAACCACAGTTCCTCTCTGGGCAGCCTGTCATAAGCTTTCTCCAGATCTACAAAGACACAATGCAGCTCCTTCTGACCTTCTCTGTACTTCTCTATCAACATCCTCAAAGCAAATATTGCATCTGTTGTACTCTTTCTTGGCATGAAACCATACTGCTGCTCACAGATGTTCACCTCTGTCCTTAGCCTAGCTTCAACTACTCTTTCCCATAGCTTCATCGTGTGGCTCATCAGCTTTATTCCTCTGTAGTTGCCACAACTCTGCCCATCTCCCTTGTTCTTAAAGATGGGCACCAGCACACTTCTCCTCCATTCCTCGGGCATCTTCTCACTATCTAAGATCCTGTTGAACAACCCAGTCAGAAACTCTACTGCTACCTCTCCGAGACACTTCCATACCTCCACAGGTATATCATCAGGACCAAGTGCCTTTCCACTCTTCATCCTCTTCAATGCCCTCCTCACTTCATCCTTACTAGTCTTTGCTACTTCCTGGTCCTCAACAGTCACCTCTTCTACTCTTCGTTCTCTCTCATTTTCCTCGTTCATCAACTCTTCAAAGTACTCTTTCCATCTTCCAATCACACTATTGGCACCTGTCAACACACTTCCATCCTTATCCTTTATCACCCTAACCTGCTGCACGTCCTTCCCATCTCTGTCTCTCTGCCTTGCCAACCTATACAGGTCAGTCTCTCCGTCCTTACTGTTCAACCTAGCATACAAGTCATCGTAAGCACCTTGTTTGGCCTTTGCCACCTCTACTTTCACCTTACGCTGCATCTCCTTGTACTCCTGTCTACTCTCTTCAGTCCTCTCAGTGTCCCGCTTCTTCTTAGCTAACCTCTTTCTCTGGATCCTTTGTCTTCTAACTCTTTTGTGTTAATGTGGAATTTGGCCAGGCAGCACTAGGATATAATGAAATGAAACATCCTGAAACCTGCATAATCTCGAAGCAGATGTAGAAATAAATGACTTGTGCAAGTGGGAAAATACACAACAGCAGACATAATGTGGACACAAAAGTACTTTTATTTTGGAGCCCTTGAGCGCAATTAAAAACAATTGCATTTCTGTTTCAAGTACAGCAGTTCAACCACCAGTTGCAGTGGATTTCTTCATTCTTAAAAAAAAAAAAGGAAAAAAAAGCGAAACAACAAAGTTCATGTTTGTGTCTGTAAATAACATTTGAATTAAAGTCCGTCATCTAGGATCCTGAACAATAGTACCTGAATTTGTTTGCATTGCTCCACCAAACCTTCACAAAACCAAATAAAATGTCTAAAATATAGGCCTAGCCTACAGTCCGTAGAAAATATCTTTCTTTCTCTCTCTCTCTATATATATATATATATATAAACATCCATACTGTATTCTATATGAACAGCCTTGAGAAAAAAAAATAGAGTAAAGAGATTTCATTACAACCCTGACCTGATTTGAGTAGTATCAAAGGTATGAGATGTAAACATGGCAAAAAAATACTATTTACAAATGTAAATCTGCAAAAGTCTGGGTCCTGCCCACAGTGAGCAAATAAGCAGTCTTATTAAGGCACTCACCAGCAACCTATAACTTATTTTAAAGACAAAGTGAGGAAATGTCTTCAATACTAAACTACTATAACTTAGCCAGGCTTAGTCTTATATGTTCAAATATGCACAACAACCGCTGGAGGCACTTCACGCTGCTGAATGTGATGGACATCTCAAATGTATTACCTCAAATGTGGCAGAGTACAGTCTCTCTGCCAAGATATCACACACCTACGCCATCATATAAAAGCGTAAACGAATCTCTTGTTCAAACGTGGATTTTTTTTTAGCAGAAACAGAACCAAAAGCTGAATTCTGAACATCATGGAACAACTGAAATCAAATGGCTGAACATCAGCAGCTCGATAAGGCAAAGTGAGGCGAGGAAGGCCCCTAGAGGAATGCTTTGTTTTAGTCTTTCTGGGACCAGCAATCAGAACACCTGATGCTTCTTGTGGGATGCTGATCATGATGCAGGATGGACAGATGGAAATGTCCATGAGTTCAGCGTAGCCTACATGTGCCTCTTCATGTGGAGAGCCAGGTGATCTGAGCGAGAGAAGGCACGTTCACAGAGGTGACACTGAAAGGGCCTGTGTCCAGTGTGCTTTCTGAAATGACGGGTCAGCTCATCTGACCTGGCGAACTTCCAGCCACAGCCTTCCCAGTTACAGTGGTAGGGCTTCTCACCTGAGAGACACAAACACAAGACTTCAGTTAGATCACAGGAATGACAGTGCATGAACAACACAAGATTACCGCAACATGTTCAAACTCTAAGATAGATAGATATATTCTGGTTTCAGAAATTTTCTCACCTGTGTGCGTCCTCATGTGAGCTTTAAGATGAGAACTCTTAGTGTAGGTTTTTCCACAGCCTGGAAACTCGCAGTTATGCGTAGCGGCGCGTTTTCTGGCCCACGACCTGCGGCCTCGCTTCTGCTTGATGCATCCCGCCTCGTCGTGCCCGTAAAACTCCAACAAAGATGGCGACGAGGGAGGAGTGAGCATCATCCCCTGCAGAGAAGACTGGCGGTGCTGCTGTTGAGCGTGGGCCGGCTCTCTGCGCATGTTGTACTGTCCTTGGAACTGTGGCACAGACTGGTGCACGTACTGCTGGTGATATGGAGCGTACTGATTTTGGAGATGGTGTTGACTGGGATGCTGATGAGTGCTCGCGGCAGAGTTCATTTGCGCCAAGTGGCAATCCGTGCGTCCCTGAGATGAGGTGTGCTGCATATGGGGAACACCGAAAGCCGGCAACACACCAGGAACCACAGCTTGGTGGTGCGTAAAAGCTGCTGGATGCATTGCGCGCATTTGATGCTTGTCATACACTTGTTCCATAAAGTTCCCAGCAGCAGCCATCATACAAGATTGATCCCCGGGCTCGGTTTTGATTTTGTATCCACCGGAGGGAGACGGCGTAGCCACTTGGTGATGAACAGGAGCTGATGGAATGCGGTTTAAAGATCGCAGTTCGGTGTACTCCCTGCCCTCTCTCGCCTTGTCCGCTGAACTCTCCCCGGGGTAGCCCATCTCAGGCGTGAGAAGCTCCGCCATGAGACTGTGCACCGGGCTGGAGTCCGTGAAGTTTACGGCGCCATGGTAGCCCTGAGCAGCCAGATGAGTGGGAGTATGGTCGCTGCATTCTGGCACAGAAGCGCCGGAGCAGCTTTCCGGCGACTCCGGCAGGGAATACGCGCACTGCTGCTGCTGTGTCGGTGAAATATCCCCATTGCTGTTGCTGTTGTTTACAGCACCGATGGTGTTTGACAAAATAAACTCGATGTCCACAAATTTCCCCAGCTCGTCGTCGTCTTTGGGGGGTAAAGCAGGAGATTGCACGATGCTGAACTCCCCTTCGATGTGCAGGTTTTCTGCGCCACCTGTTGCGCCTCTCCGCACACTCTCCTCCACACTGCACAACTGCAAAGGCAACAGAAAACATGAAATTAGGATTAAGTCGAACTCTAACAGTAACCAGAACTAAATCTAGGTTGCAAAAATGATAACATAACAATATTTTCACTTACGTTGTCCATCGCTTTGACGCTCGGGAACGATGCCACAGCTGGCATCAGTGCTTCAGCCACAGCCATGATCAGCTTTTCTGAGTGAAAGAAGCAAGAATTTAAAACTCGACGAAGACCCTATCCTCTGTCCATAGAGCGTATGTTTCCTAAAACTGGTCGAGGAGCCTTCCAGGATTCAGGATGTGAGTATGAACAGTGCCGACGGAGTCTTTTATAGCTCCTTTACGCAGACCAGGAGGCGTGGCTTCCCCTTCTCCCCACAACCAACACAACCTGCCATACGAAGTCTAACCAAGAAATTTGCCTGTACATCATTTGCTATGAGTGAATGAATAAATATTATCTGTTTATTGTTCATCAGTGAAAAACATTTCTTGAAAACATCCATGAGTTATTTTTTTAACTTTGCCAAAAAGTCACTCATAAACATTCCAACTTTCTACCCTGCGTTTCCATTCACGAATAAGACATAGTGTCTAAGATTTACGATTTCACCTCCACCGCAAAGATTTATATAATTTGGCACCCATAGAAAACCAATAATTTCTCTGATGCAGGTGCAGGGGGCGACACTAAACCTGACTAACGAGATGAACAGTCAGAACTCCAGTGCTTGCATGTGTTATCCCTGTGTGTGTGTGTGTGTGTGTGTGTGTGTGTGTGTGTGTGTGTGTGTGTGTGTGTGTGTGTGTGTGTGTGTGTGTGTGTGTGTGTGTGTGTACTTGTTTCTGCTATACCGGTGGGGACTTTGACCTGACTATTTGCTATAAAGGTGGGGTCTTGTCTTACGGTGGGGACCTAAAATGAGGTCCCCACGGGTGGCAACACCGTTTTCTTGGCCATATTGTTGTTAATAAAAAATGTAAAAGTGCAAAAACGTTTGTTTAGGGTTAGGCATTGATTTGGTGATGGTTAAGGTTAGGGTTAGGGTAAGGGTTAGGAGTTAGATATGAATGGGAGTCAATGGTAAGTCCCCACCGGTATAGAAAAACAAACGTGTGTGTGTGTGTGTGTGTGTGTGTGTGTGTGTGTGTGTGTGTGTGTGTGTGTGTGTGTGTGTGTGTGTGTGTGTGTGTGTGTTGTTTTTTAAATAATTCAAAAGCGTGGTTCATTTTGAGAGGTAACAACAGGTTTGCAGGCCTTAAAATCCCCTAAACGAGTCTAATACTCCCCCCAGTTACGCTGGTGCCTCTTCAAATGCAAACAGGCACACAAGCCTTTCACATTAATTCGTCCTGATCGGTCTCTGCATATTTAGCGCCAGCACAAATGTTTGGCGCCATGACTCATTCTAGGCCCATCTCTGTAACCTGTTAATCTGGGAGCCAACAAAGGATGTGCTTCTTATGATCCCTCCTCCTTCCCTGCAGTCATTCCTATGGTAATGTACAGGTGGATGGGTGCTGATGGGAGCAATTAAGAGCTGCTGACGACAATAAAAAGAAGAAAACGAAGAAAAAGAAACTATGCGTGAGAATTTGTTCATCCCTTAGATTTAGATCCTTTGGAGCTATTTTTATGCACTAATGAATAAAATAGGTGGACCTGGGATCTTTCTGCATGGAGCTTGCATGTTCTCTCTGTGCATGCGTGGGTTTTCTCCGGGCACTCCGGCTTCCTCCCACAGTCCAAAAATACGCTGAGGTTAATTAATAACTCTAAATTGCCCGTAGGTGTGAATGTGAGTGTGAGTGTTCGTCTGTATTTAGCCCTGTGACAGACTGGCGACCTGTCCAGGGTGTCCCCTGCCTTCGCCTGAGTCAGCTGGGATAGACTCCAGCACCCCCCCCCCCCCCCCCCCCGCGACCCTAGTGAGGATAAAGTGGTGTATAGAGAATGATGGATGAATAAAATAGCAGTGTCAATACTTTAGACTAGTATGAATCTATCAAAACAACCCCCCAGTTTTTTCCACTGAAAACTAAAAACTCCACATTTTAATTTGGATTAATGCATTTTATTTACCCACCTAACTTATTTTGAGATTGTTTTTAGCCATTGGGGGCTGCTGAAGTGAGTAGTGTTAAACTATTTTCAGTAAATAGCCATCATGTCCAAATTTCTTTCTTTATGTATGGAAAAAGTTACTAGGCCACTCTTGTCATCAAAAACAATGGTTATGCAATCAAGTACTAACTCTTGTGTGTATCATGTGACTAAAACAGACAGAAAAGAAAACACAGAATGCCTAAAAGCTGTTTTTGTCAGTACAACACCATAGCTATTGATGCAAGAACTTAAAAGATTTTGGTTATTATCAAGAAATCCATGGAAAATAGCTAGATATCAGCTCTTAAACAAAACTCTTACCGTATGAGGTATTTTTGTTGTTATCATTGTATATATCCAAACAAATGTACACTTAGTTGTACCAGGCATTAAAATGAACAAAATGAACTACAAAACAAGAGTAGTCTAAGACTGTTTTCCATGACTGTATATTGTGAAATGCAACTCTTATGAAGAATGTGAAAGATAATAGGTTTTTAAGTAATGTTATCACACTCTGACATAACAACACCATGTTTTCCTAGCCCTGTATCTCATTAGATTAGATAAGTTTGGTTTGATTTCCACAGTAAAAAGCCCACACTGCAACTAAGCCAAACAAACCACTGCAAATATTCATGTGGTTCCTCCTGCCTCTGCTCCTGCAGGTGTTGTGAAAGGCAGCGTCCTGCAGCTCTCTGCCTTTATACTCCATTATTTTTGACCTGCTCAGCTTACGCAAGACAAATTCCGGTTCTGTCCCTGAGCCAAGTGGAAATGGACTCCATTTCCTGAGGAAAAACTTCATAGTTGCTTCCTCTACTTTCACTCTACAGTCACCTTTACATGTTTAAAGGATACATACATCGAGCTACTTTTGACTCTTTACTCAAAAACCCCTCACTGTGCCGCCGTAATGGGAAAGTATAATATTTTTATTTAGAAATGTTTGTGTTTCGTGTTACTTGCACATATGGCAAGTTCATAGCAGACGTGTATGACAGAATCCTTAATTATAAGTCTCTTGGTGAAGACCTTTCTGTAGTATCCTTTAAAAAACACACAATGAAGTGTAGTTTAGGCAAATTCAAAGCCACTGAACACATACTATGAGCTCTGCTGCAGAGAAAACTATCTCGTCTCATCAAAGGCCCGATCAAACTCTGGTCATGTAAAAATCAACTCGTCAAGAATAGAGAGACAGCGACAGATAAAGAATCGCCCCTGGCTCAGGTTTCTCCTTTGTGACTCTCTTCTAAAAGGGAGGAAGTCTTGCAGCTCAAGTGTTTTCTAAACACAATTACTTAGGATTACAGTTGAGCAGACAGACGGAGAGAAGCGGCATCTCACCTTGGACACACTGAATTGTTAACTAAGCAAACATTAAAAAAAAAGCTGTTTCATCTTCAATTGCTTGTGTTTTTAGCATCAGCTTCTATTTCTCTCCTTGAACTGTGCCTAAATTTGTGTATCTCTGTTCTCTCATCTCAATTCGATCTAGTTTGTTCCTTAATCCCTACAGGAAAACATTGTTCCATTACATAAGTAACGGGGTCAACTGAAGAAAAAAAATGAAGACATGCTGTTGAAACAGGTTGTCATATTTGTTTTGATGTTTACAACAGATACAAAAAATTTTCTCTGGAATCACAAACCAGGATAGTGGTGGTCAGGATTACTGCAGAGTTGTTCCTTCTATGCAAATACAGGCATGCTCAGGCAAAATGTCTCATACAACCACTGTCACTCTCATTTAGAGCCACACACATACGCGTTGTTTTTGTGTTACCGTCCAAACAGCAACTGTGCAGCCACGAACAATCTACTTAGCAGAATGTGACACACACACACTCACCAAGAGCAATTATCCTCCATCACCCACAAAGTGAGGGGAAACCCAGCTGTTATCTTGGATAAATATGCTGCCGTGCATGGCATGAAAAAAGCAACAAAGTGATTAGAGAGAAAAAAGAAAGTACAACGACAGCACGGAGACGGGCTAGTTACCTTCTAGAAAGATATCAAAAGGAGGTGGGGAGGAGAGGAAATAAGAACAAACGCAGACCAACAAGGAGAATCATGGGAAAGAGGAATAGCAATAACATCGGCCCGAGGCCCTCTAATCTTTAATTTGGCTCTTCCTGAAGGCAGAGTTTGACGCCTGTTGGCTCAAACAGTCTGACTGCAGGGGAGGAAGACTGTCTGATCAGACTGGACTGGATTATAGCGGGCGTTCAGGAGTCACATTTTGCAATTCATTAAATTCCCAACAGGCCAGGATGTTAAATTTAGTTGATACACACAATAAAACAACTACTTATACTGTGCATGTTGATAAATGTTATATTTTTGTGATATAATAGAGTATTGATGCATGGCAGACCTAGAAACAATTACATTTATGTTAGAAAGTTGTGCTTAAAATGTGGATTTTTCTTTTTTACAATTGACCAAGAAATCACACATGATCTTACATGCTAATTAAGTCACTCCTCATATGAAGTAGAAGATTATTGCTCTGCTGCAGAGTTCAGCCATCAACGGTGCTAAAAGGTTCACTCAGGCTCATGTTGGCTAAATGGATTAGCAGCATTCACACTAATGAAGCCATTAGCAGCTACCTGTTAGCCTAATGAGATCAGGGAGACACTCAGCAGACTGATTTACATATCTGGTGTGTGTGTGTGTGATCAGGATCTGAACTAATTAGCAGGTAATGTGTTGGTATTTGTACATTCTTCTAATCCTCCCTAATCTTGGTATCTATTAGCCTACTAATCATTTATTTGGAAGAATTTCATTTTCTAGCCATTTAATGCTTTTAATTATCACAAAGGAACTTCTTCCATTACATTAATCCTCTTATTTGTCTTGCTGATGGTGCTGTTTAAATAGATTTAAAAGCAAGGATGCAAAAAGGTTAAATATAAAGAACTTAAAAAAAAAATGAAACCTTTTATAAGCACTCTTAAAAAGGCATAATCATAACTTCATAGTGTGTCTAAGCACAGAGCAGAACACCTGAGTTTAAGGAACTAAATCAACATTTTAAAGGCCAGCAGCTGTTATTCAATGCAGATCTTTATTCAAGCACTCTGGGAAGAACCGGTCTCGTTTCTTTCAGCGTCAGTTTCAGCTCCACGTCTCTGTATCAACCTGCAGCTGAGAGTCTGCCCACTGCCTGCCACCACCTCACTCAATACCTCAAGGGCCAGTTACCTGCTCCACCTGTTGGGATTTCTTTTGTGAGTGTTTGTATGTCCGTGTGCTTGCCAGGGCAGTGTGTTCATGCCTATAAGAAAGAATAGACTTTCATGAACACGTCAGGAAATGCAGATTTGGAGAACATGCACAGTTGCTTTGTCTTTCCATCATTCGAATACAGTCACAAAGGTGCTAAATTAACAATAAATGACGCAAATAACAGACAGAGCAGACAAACAGGCACTTATAGAGCAGTTTAAAATATCCTCAGCAAATGATTTACACGATTGTAAAAGGGAACGCACAATGTAAAGTTGACAAAAAGGCAATAAAAACAATGGAATGAGGGATTTCCAGATTCAGAACATTTCTCCTGAATGTTTCTGCTCAAGTTGCTTTTAAATACTTACAAGTTTTCCTGGTATGTCAGACAGGACGGCAGCCCGGCTGACATGCAGATAGACTCCTTTGATATTCAGACTGACAGTGTGGAACAAACAGTTAACATATCGGCAAGTCACTACAAAGAAGGCTACAGAAACTACCCATTTAAATGACTAATTAGAAATAAGCAGGTATTTCTGGAACAACAACTTTTTTTTACAAACTGAAATTGTCTTTCCCTTTGAATCCTCAGTGTTCCTGGCTTGTTTTGCGGTGAACCATTTTCTGGCCAAAATGACTTTAATGTGGAAATAGATTTTCTCTATATTTCTGCAAGATTTAAGGAGTTGTTTTACACTACATTTTACCAGCAAAGCCCCTTTAACCTTTAGATGCACAAGTGATTGGACCCTACACTCTTCCATAAGTGGGTCAAAAATGACTTTTATAAGAATCAATGTGTTTTTATGCCATTTTTGCCTAATTTGTGTTATTTTTTGTGTTGTAGTTTTGTCCATATAAGAATGATTCCATGTTTGAAATATGTTTATTTTTCACTTTATAAAAAAAATTTGAACATTTAGATTTTTGAAAAAGAAGAATATTACACAGAACAGCAATGGAAGAATGCCAACATCAGTTCTGTAGATATCTTTACACTCTTTTCCTCCAAGTTTGTGCACTGCAAAACCTCTTGTATGATATTATCAGTGATAAAGAGCTTGGAGTAGTAATACAAAAATTACAATTTCTTTAAAAGTAAAAAAATCTAACCTTGGAAATTTAAATGTTGTGATATCAAAAACATGTTTTTTGAGCAATAGCTGGAAAATGAAATGCGAAATCTTTTCTTTACAAAGATATTGCAAGAAAACGACGTCACAGGATCATTTTTGACCCACTCATGCATCTAAGGTTTGAAATGCCTGTTGATTATGTCTCTGAAAATAGGTGCTACTGTTGACTTTGTCATTAAATAAAATGACATTTTTTCCCTTTCTGACAGATGATCACGTGACAGATACTACTTTTAGATCTTTGAGGTGAGTCTTATTGTCACTGTGAAGGTTCAGAAAGTGATTGTATATTTAGGACCATACTCAGTGTAAAATGAACACTTGCTGTTTTTACACAGTTTTTTCTTAGAGATTTAACTAAAGCTACATGTAAATATAAGACTTACAAGTAAGAAAAAAAACACATTTGGAATTTGCATTAATTAGCCTTTTGACATACTTTAATTGGAAAAATGCTATTGTCGTTAGATTATTGTGTCAACAAGCGAACTTTCTATTCTGTTCTATTCTATTCTATTCTATTCTATTCTATTCTATTCTATTCTATTCTATTCTATTCATAGACTCAGGGACTTGACACTACTGTCTGTCGTTTGGGCCATAAATAGCCGGCTTTTAACATTAAACTAGGCTGCTGTTACAAAAAAAGGCCTGACAATACAAATACCATCAGAGAGGCAATGTGAAGAAACAAGATGTGCAAAGCAGGAGGACAGTATAGAGTTGCTGCTGCAGCATAATGTCTGTGTATATGATCTGTTTAGGAGCAATCCTTGTGCTCTTGGGCAACAAGTGATAGCTCTTCATCCATTTCGGCTGCTCCACTTAACTCGTCTTTCAGTGGCTAAGCTGTGTTACTTCCCTGTTCGGCAATGATACTCTAGCCAGATGCATGACAAAGGGACAAACTCACACCTATTGTTGTGCTTTTGTAAGACCCAAAAGGAAAGCAGGCTATGCTTGACATTTTTTCTTATTATTTAACATGTAATGGTGTTCGTTTCTGTGTGTGAGTCTGTCACATTACATAAGATAGTCTTGCTGTTTCACTAATTGTTGACCGGTTTCACCCTCAGACCACAATATGAGAAACTCAGCGTCGCCGTGGGACCAAACATCTCAATACATGTTCTGTGTGGACGTCATGTAAAAGAAACTCAAGACCATGGACAATTTCAAAATCAGGCCTGTGATTTCACCCACAGTGATTCATCCAAACTATTGAAGTTTTTAAAAAAAAGAAGAGTTGGAACCACAGCAATCAAGTGAAATTCACATACCTGTGATGGATGTCAAATGACGTAGTGCTTTCTGAAATAGTTCATGTCTTTACGTTCTGTCACGGGCCATGAAGCAGCTAAAGACACTCAGTGCTCAACGCGGGTGAATGAGAGGCCAAGGGTGATGTATTGTGTGGAACACTATGTATTCACTGTCAATACGGTGTCTCACGGTAAGGTGATGAGTGTGTTTCCAACTGGGGCCACCCATGCAGACCATAAATCCATGAGGAGAGAGTTTTGGCACTGTAGAGTCTTGGTAGGTTGTTGTTGTTCATTGTCGGAGAGTTCTGACAAGGTGTAAACAGTTCTGGAGTTGCTGTTATTTCTTTTACTAGCAGTGTGGCTCCATTGGTGGTACTATTAGTCCACCACTTCTGTTCAGACTGAAGTATTTCAAAATTTACTATGGATTTAGGAACATACCTTTATTGTCTGCAAATGATGACACTCATTGATTCTGGTGTTCTCCTGAGTGTCCTACTGGGTCTGCAGAAGAGAAATCCTCATGACTTTATATGTAGCGAACCAAAAGTTTGAAGTTTATCCCGTAAAATATCTCAAAATCTACAAAAGCAATTGACATTACATTTTGTATAGATACACATTGGATTGACATGAACTTAGATATAGATACCCTTGCCCTCTTAGTGTAAAATGACGTTTTGCAATTAAATAGGTGTTTCCTTAAAGCTAGAGTAGGCAGCATATTTTCTTTATTGTCACTGGATAAAAGTCCAGCATATTGTGATTCATGAGGTGGAAGCTAGATTTCTCCATTTCTATTTGACTCTGTTTTCAGTCTTTAGAACACTTAGCCCATCATGGGAGATTTCACCCAATCACAGGGCTCATAACTGATCACAAGATCATACAAACTGATACAAGATAATGCACAACGGAGTGTATTTTGGGTTAGGCAACCAGAGTTTAAATCTCAGGTGAAGCCACAAATGCATATAATGTAGACCATATCCCCTTAAATGATGGATTATCACTGCACATTCCCATTCATCAGGGTCAGTAGGGACCTCCTCCCCTGTCAGTAGGTGCATTAGCATCCATTATAATCAACGGAAAGTAACCTCAGTACTGTTAGTGACATCCTACAGCTGTGTAAAAACAATGTAGAACAGTAGCATTAGGCAAATGAAGCAACACTGTGTATTTTAATCCAAACCAACCTCATTTCTAAACCTAACCAAGCAGCTTTGGTACCTAAACTCAACTAAAAATGGAACGAAAAAGTGAAGCAAGTGAAGTGAAATGATATTTACGTCAAAATATAAAACTGGAATTATGGCAAGATTTGAGACTTAAACTCAGATCTCTGCTATCACGGTCTGCTTATTTACATCTTTTCTATTGGCTTTCATTCTTCATATATGAAATTATGTTCCTCTTTGGAAGTCCTTATTGTGGCTACATCAATAATAAAAAGGTTGATAATGGCTCACTAAGCCTACTAGAAGGTGGAGGAGGTTCCTAACACCATGTATGAGATGTGCACAATCGAATTTTATGATAACATGCGGTGGCAAATGAATATTGACTTGTCCCTTGAGGGGTGCTGTGCATCTTCAATATATGGCTTTTTTCAGATTTCTGCCTACTGCAGCTTTAACTATGAGTGCAGCCCAACATATATATATTTATATATATATATGTGTGTGGACTGTGTGGGGGGTCGGGGAGGTGGGGGTTGCTTGACCTGCAATGTTTCGTTGGGTGGTACATGTCAAACATCCACATGAATGTCAGGATTCAAAGTTTCCCAGCAGAACATTGTAACAAGATGGTCGATGTTATTCACTTCACCTGTCAGTGGCCAGAATGTTGTGGCTGATCAGCCTATATGTGTGTGTGTGTGTGTGTGTGTGTGTGTGTGTGTGTGTGTGTGTGTGTGTGTGTGTGTGTGTGTGTGTGTGTGTGTGTGTGTGTGTGTGTGTGAGCAATCGAAGGACAAGCATGCACAGGTTTATTTGTCAAAAAATTGAGGTAATGAAACCCATCAAAACCTTTAATAACTAAACAATATACACCGAATATGCATGCCTCATTTAAACCCAGTGTAGTGCCATGTCAAATGTGACAACAAAGCAACTCTAAAACAACAAGCTATGATTGTGTTTTATGTGAGTTCAGTCACTGCAAAGAAACTTGTGAAAACTGTGGTAATGATGTGGGACAGGGAGTGAGATCATCAAAGAGGATTTTTGATTTGGATGTTGAGTGAATGATGAATATGAAAACATTCGACTGTGTGAATGTCATCGGCACACAAAAATAGTTTATTATGCAGCTTTGGTTTGATGTTAAAGCCTGCTCTACTCATAAGAAGCATCACCGTGTAAATGTTTAGCGGTACTGTCCTTACATTTCTCACATTTTCACATGTAGACTAACTGGCTGTACTGACATCTGTGTGCTGTGGGGTTAAAAGCGAGAAAGGAGACGTGAAGCTTTTGATTCCCAGCTCAGTTTGTTGACATATCTTTATCTTCCCAGGTGCCTTCACTGGACTGTGACTATGACTGTGATGACTAAAGTTACAGGGAGTATTCAATGAAACCAAAAAGCCTGAACATAAATAGTCAGCAAATGTTGTCAATGAAAATGATGTGCGTTGGTTTGTTTTAAGAGCCGACCGCCTTTGTGTTTGTACAAACAGAAAAGAAGTGCTCTCAATAATGTGGAAAAATGAGTCGGTTACGTGGGATTTGCATAGCGCCACATTTCACCTGCTCTTCCTTTGCATTGACTGTAAAAGTAAGCATTACGTCAGGTTACACAGTAATCACTCAGATTATCCGGTGCTGATAATAAACTCATTGCAAAGCTGCTATAGTGCTTCATGTTCTTATATGAAAACAATTTAAATGCCTTTGGAGCAGCTCTGCCTTGGGAGCATGTCTGTACAGGCCAAACTGCACCTCCAATTAGGTGTCGGGACATTTTACAGCATGTTCTTTTTGACATTAGAAGCTCAACAACACGTAGAGCGGCTGTAAGATGGAAGTGGGAGTGCAGGTACAAACTTTCCACTGTCTCTGTTTCCTCTCAGAGCTGGCAGCTGAGTGCTCTGAGAGCCAAGAAGACAGACACCAGAGCAAATAATTACCTTTCCCAGGTAGCTGCACTGATTGTTGGGGGCTGGAGGATGAGTGAAGAGGACTCAGTGTGTGAGTGTGTGTGTGTGTGTGTGTGTGTGTGTCTCCGAACACAGCGTGTCCTTTTGACCTTGCCGCACTGCAGACACACACAGAGAGACGGTTTTGTGTCCCCAGACAAGAGGTCTGCTTTCACCTGAGCAGGCTTGGCCAATTACACCCTCCAATCCACCCCCAGTGGAGACAAAGGGGAGCCGAGCGGGATGAGTGACTGGGACCAGACTGGGAGCCTCCTCATTAGTGGAGGAGGGGTGAGGAGCACATTTGGGAGCACAGAGGGAAGGGAATTCATGAATTCAGGTCCAGATTTCAAACACACACACATACAAAAAAACACCTCTGTATTTTTTTTCCACCAAAAAAATCACCGAGAAATGGTAATTGGCACGTCCATTTGGCTTGTAATTCTAAATGAGAATATCAATAATCAATTCCGAAGACTTCAACAAAGCTCTTCTATGCCTTCAGGTGTGTGAACAGGTTCAGACACGGCTACAAGCACATGTACTGGAAGGCTTTACACATAGGTTTGGTATTGCTGTAGGCGTTAGCTGGCTGCAGATCAGGTGGTGTGATTTCATATGTTTTGGCAGAGAATCCAGATTCCTGCTCTGTGTGTGCGGTAATGGCTGTGAAACTTTGTGAATATTCGAACACCGAAACTGACACTTTTTCTTCATTTGTGATGCTTTTACGATGTGTATTAGCTTTTCTGGGAAGAGGGAATCACTATATAGAGACCTAAAAATAGCAACGGCCAGGTATCACTTCCATCTGCACGCTTATTTTGTTACAGTGTACATCTAAATGCTTTTTGTTGCTTGACTTTAGCCCTCAGCCAGTGTTTGAAACATAAGAAACCCTGCTGTCGTTCCATAACCCACACATTTTATGGAGGGTTGTGAAACGTATTAGTCAACTAAATAGTAGTTAGCACATTGTGCATGGAGTGAAATACTGATATGAAATGAATGCATGAAAGCTTTACGAGTACTTTCATAAAAATAAAAATGTGCCAAGTTAGACGGGGAAGCCAGGGAGAGATGGTGATTTAGATGCAGCTTCAGCTAAAAATGCTGCACATGGCAGCCAAGACACCACAGGGTTTCACAAGAGGTTCTGTTTGATGCCACAACACAGATGCTGTGATTTCACACTGTTTCAACAAGCAGTCCAGTCTATTCTTTGTATCCTGAGTTTGTGTTATGGAAAATAACTGCACGCATTTCTAAAGTATGCTTATGTGTCAAATTCGAGAGAGGTTTTGAAAGAAATATTGTACTTTTCACTGCTTGTTTGACAGACTTACTATGTAGATACCGATGATAAAAACAAGACAAATGAATGTGATACACTGTTACAGATTTAAAGTATGCAGCAGTAATGTAAATAGTCAAAAAAATTCACCTGAATAGATAAAATATCAAGTGAATCCAGTATATCATTACATTAACACCAGTACAGCATCTTGGGAACGTATTACATTTGTACAAGTGAAGTTTGACGTGACAGTTTCATGCATTCCAGATCCAAATATCTGTCATTTCTAAACCAATTTATCATTCTCCATTACTGCGCTGTCATAATCCACAAACTTTAACTAGAGCACCGATCACTCTGAAAAGCCTGTCTTTCTGAAGATGCTTTTCGCCGCATAATGCCAAACTGTCCGTCAATTTACGATCCCATTCCTCTGCTGTTTGTTCTGCTGAGGTAAGGCATTTCATAATCTATTCTCTGGTGCCTTGTGTTGTGCTGTCAGTGTGCATTGTGGTGTACAGTACATTAAACCTGCCAGGCCTTTGAAATCGCTGTCACGAAGATATGGTTGCTGTTATTGAAGCCATTATGAGATTAAAGCCACGAACAGCCGCAGGGCTTCCTTCAAAGAGAGCAGGAGCCCGAGTTCACTTCTCACAAGCAACGACCGAGCTATGCACACACGCAATCACGCACCTCAAATCAGGATACCTACATGAAGAGTCATACACACAGGCATGTGTCTTTGTGTGAGCTGAAGCAGAACACAAATACCATCAAAAACACATCCCTACACACTCATTAGTGTACATACACACCAAATACCTGTTAATAGCATTCATTTTTTTGGTAACAAGAACATCAAGGAGACTAGAAAATGAATTTTCTTTGGGCAAAATTTTGAGGTTGAATGTTTTTCCACATGAATTCATCCTCTCCTCACCTTTCTCTTCAGGTGAACACACTGTTGAACTCTCTGATTGGAAAATGAATTGTGACAAAGTCCCGGGGCGACCCAACAGCTGAGTGGTTGGCCCACATACCACATGGGCACAAATGTCCTGAGCAGCGAGTCACTACACGCTACATGCTGTTCCCTTTCTCTCTCCATAATTCCTGTCTGTTTTTGTTGTCGCTAGATGTAATTTCACACAATCGTCGGGTGAGTTTCGAATGAAATTCCCAAACAAAATGTGAATTAGGCTCATTAAAAAATTAACTAAACAAACCAGGCTGCATAGGTAGTGGTAGATGCCACCTCATGCATAGCTCTAGTAAACAAAGTAGAAGAAGAATTAAGACGAAATTGTTCCTTGTTCTGTTTGCATTGTTTGTCTGTTCTTCGTCTTGCTATACCCCACCTCACTCTAACCCTGACAGGTCGAGGCAGATTGCTGCCTTCCCTGAGCCTGGTTCTGTCCAAAGGATGCTTTGGTTTGTTGGGCTCTCTTTTTAAAATATATAAAGTCTTCTTTTTACTGAAGGACCATGAGACGACATATACTGTGAATTGGTGCTACATAAATAAAACTGAATTGAATTGAATTGGGTGTCAACTACGAAAAAAGTCAAAGAAGAGGAAACAAACAAAATACTGTCCATCTGTGAGAGAAAATGTAGAGAACTCTTCAGGAATTGTTTTCATTCAGGCAATTCTTCTTTCATCAGCTTGTATCGGCCATGTTTAATTCTGTCTGGAGGCAAAAATGAATTGATAAGTCGTGAATTACATGTTGACTGATCTGAAAAACGTGCATTCATCTTCTAATTTGTACATTAACTCTGTCAAAAAAGCCAAAAACTGCCTGAAGTGAGCATCAAAACAGTTTGTGTGAAATTGGTGACGCTTTTTTTAGAATTGTGCGTAAACTTTTTCTGATATAATACTTAAAAATGCTCATAAAAACAGAGACATGGCTACTTACACATGAAGCCGACATGATGCATGATTAAAATGGCCAAATGTGACAAGCCCTTCATTACTGAAGCCTTTAAAACTGTCAACATGGAACCATGTTCTCCCTCCTGTTCTACAGTGTATACATGGAAATTATATGGACGTAACATTTTGACTATATTCAAACTTCCATTTTCACTCGATAGGATGTCAGACCTATCTTATGTCTGTCTTAAGTGAAAGGGAAAATAAAGACTTTTATCTCCACTGTCGACAGACTGGCGACCTGTCCAGGGTGTCCCCTGCCTTCGCCCGAGTCAGCTGGGATAGGCTCCAGCACCCCCCGCGACCCTAATGAGGATAAAGCGGTGTATAGAGGATGGATGGATGGATCTCCACTGTCATCAACACAAAACCATGTAGCTGCTTCACGAAAAGATTTACTTTGCGGACTCATCTTTGGGTATCTTGGCTCATTTATCTGTTTGTTTTTCCCATCATTTTTGTCTTAATTTGTCATTATACATGGTTAATGAGGTAATTTTCTGCAGAGTATGACACTGACAGACTAATTCCTCTCTGGCTGTGTAAACCCTCTCTGGGAACCCTGAGGTGGTCTCTGGATGTTTTCCACAGGGCTTAGCAGGCATACATTCATCTTTTGGCTTTTCAAATCAGCCTGACAAGTTTTCTCCCTCCCTAATTTGTCATCATATGTGCTCGCTGACGCTGCCAGATTACTCACCTCCACTCTGCTGTCACATTTAGAGGGCTAATGGGGTCCACTCGGGATAACTGTTGTTTGAGCAAGCCTGTCTCCAACCTTTGTTTCAACAAGCACAGCACCAAAAGCAAACTTACACAAAGAGGTGATCTACACGGCGTTATCACATACCTGCACACTCTCAGAAACACGTATACACATATATTACTGATAACATCCCGTCGCTTTTCTGCAACGGAACGTGTCACATGGATCTTTGAATGAATCACTTATCATTATCGGTGATAAAACGCTTTCAGTTTCTGGGTCATTGGAGGGTTTCAGCCACAACCGATCTCATCTTTCACTTCAGCAAAGAGCAAACTGACAGTTTTAGCCACAACAAATGGCCCAGTCCGTAATCATTTTGCCTCTTTACATGTTTTAAGCTCCTTTCCTCACATACAAAAGTCTTTGACAGCTCTAATACCTCTCTTTGTCCTGTTTTTGGAGTTTTGCCTTGTGTTTTTCTGTGAATTCCATCCTGTTTCCAGGTCCTCATTGAGGAGAGGAGCTGCAGCTGTTTAACATCCTCGATTTAAAATTTTATTTCTCCGCCAAGAAACAGCAGAGTTATGTGACGATCGCCTTACGTTTGCCTATGACTCTGTCTGTCTGTCTGTCTTTCTGTGTGAAACATTACTCAAAAACAAAGTAATGGATTTGGATGAAATTTTCAGGGGAAATCGGAAATGACACAAGGACTACCTCATTAAATGCTCACAGTGATGCGGCTTGTAGTCTGGATCCACGGCTTTGTTAAGGATTTGCCATTGTGAGATAAAGCCCCTGGCACAGTCTCGCTGTAACATGACAACAAGTGAACATTGTGGCAGTTACCTGCTGATGATCACATGATTGTATCCAACTACAACATGACCATGATTTATCAGTGGGAAATCATACAAGGAACAAATGATGAAACTGTGGGGTGTTTCTGAGTCCCAGCAATTCTTGCCGCCTGCTACGTACGCTATGTAGCAAACACCAGCCAGACAATGGTGAAGCTCCTGATATTTCACAAAGCCTTTATTAAAAAAAAAAAAAAAAAACGCCATAGTATACTATGTCGAAAAAAATTACATTTTTTCAACATGTTGTAAAAACATGCGATTTGATGAAATAATGTGAAGTAGGCCATGAAGAAAACTATAGAGCAGTTTTTTTTGGGAAAAAAATTATCATGAATTTTGTCCAAAAAAACGCTATAGTAAACTATGTCTAAAAAAAAGACATTTTTTCAACACGTTGTAAAAACATGCCATTTGATGAAATAATGTAAAGTAGGCCATGAAAAACACTATAGAGCAGTTTCTGGGGAAAAAAATCATCATGAATTTTGTCCAAAAAAACCGCCATAGTATACTATGTCGAAAAAAAATGACATTTTTTCAACATGTTGTAAAAACAAGCCATATGATGAAATAATGTAAAGTAGGCTGTGAAAAACACAATGGTAAGGTTTTCTTTGAAATTAAAATAATCATGAATTTTGTCCAAAAAAACCGCCATAGTATACTATGTCGAAAAAATGACATTATTTCAACATGTTATAAAAACACGCCATAAGATGAAATAATGTAAGATAGGCTGTGAAAAAGAGGATGGTAAGGTTTTCTTTGAAATAAAAATCATCATGAATTTTCCCAAAAAAAACGCCATAGTATAGTATGTCGAAAAAAAATGACATTTTTTTTAACATGTTGTAAAAACACGCCATATGATAAAATAATGTAAAGTAGGCCGTGAAAAACACGATGGTAAGGTTTTCTTTGAAATAAAAGTCTTCATAAATTTTTGTAAAAAAAAAAAGCCATAGTGTACTCTGCCGTACAAACGTCACAAAAATGTCATAGTTTAGCATGTCATCAAAAATTTCATAATTTAGCATGTCATCCGAAATGTGACAAAAATGTCGTAGTTTAGTATGTCGTCCATAATATAAAAAAGTTAATATGTCAAAAATGTTTTTTGACTTTTTCAACATGTTGTAAAAACATGCCATATGATGAATTAATGTAAAATAGGCTGTGAAAAACACGATGGTAAGGTTTTCTTTGAAATAAAAATCATCATGAATTTTGTCCAAAAAAACGCCATAGTATACTATCTCGAAAAAATGACATTTTTTCAACATGTCGTAAAAACACGCCATATGATGAAATAATGTAAAGTAGGCTGTGAAGAACACTATAGAGCAGTTTACTGTGTAAAAAAAATTATCATGAATTTTGTCCAAAAAAAGGCCATATGTCGAAAAAAATGACATTTTTTCAACATGTTGTAAAAACATTGCCATATGATGAAATAATGTAAAATAGGCTGTGAAAAACACGATGGTAAGGTTTACTTTGAAATAAAAGTCATCATAATTTTTTTTTAAAAAGCCATAGTATACTATGCCGTACAAAACGTCACAAAAATGTCATAGTTTAGTATGTCATCCATAATATAAAAAAGTTTACTTTGTCGAAAATGTTTGACTTTTTCAAGCAGCGTCACTGTGAAAAAACGTCATACTTTAGTATGTTTACCAACAATTGAAGAGGAGTTCCCCATATAGCTCAACTAGTTAAGAGGATACCTCTCGAACAAAGCTTGCTGGAAGCACAGGTTCGATTCTTGCTCAGGGCCCTAACATGTCAGAACACATTTAAAAAGTCATCATTTAGTATGTCGTCCAAAATGTGATTAAAACAACATGCTTTTGTATGCCGTACAAAATGTCATAGTTTAGCATGTCATCAAAAATTTCATAATTTAGCATGTCATCCAAAATGTGACAAAAATGTCATAGTTTAGTATGTCGTCCACAATATAAAAAAGTTAATATGTCGAAAATGTTTTTTGACTTTTTCAACATGTTGTAAAAACATGCCATATGATGAAATAATGTAAAATAGGCTGTGAAAAACACGATGGTAAGGTTTTCTTTGAAATAAAAATCATCATGAATTTTCCCCCAAAAAACGCCACAGTATAGTATGTCGAAAAAAATGACATTTTTTCAGCATGCCGTAAAAACATGCCATATGATGAAATAATGTAAAGTAGGCCGTGAAGAACACTAAAGAACAGTTTTTTTGGGGAAAAAAATCATGAGTTTTGTCCAAAAAAAAAAGTTAATATGTCGAAAAAAATGACATTTTTTCAATATGTTGTAAAAACACGCCATATGATGAAATAATGTAAAGTAAGCTGTGAAAAACACAATGGTAAAGTTTTCTTTGAAATAAAAATCATCATGAATTTTGTCCAAAAAATACGCCATAGTATACTATCTCGAAAAAATGACATTTTTTCAACATGTCGTAAAAACACGCCATATGATGAAATAATGTAAAGTAGGCTGTGAAGAACACTATAGAGCAGTTTATTGTGGAAAAAAAATTATCGTGAATTTTGTCCAAAAAAAAGGCCATATGTCGAAAAAAATGACATTTTTTCAACATGTTGTAAAAACATTGCCATATGATGAAATAATGTAAAATAGGCTGTGAAAAACACGATGGTGAGGTTTTCTTTGAAATAAAAATCATCATGAATTTCCCCCAAAAAACGCCACAGTATAGCATGTCGAAAAAAATGACATTTTTTCAATATGTTGTAAAAACACGCCATATGATGAAATAATGTAAACTAAGCTGTGAAAAACACGATGGTAAAGTTTTCTTTGAAATAAAAATCATCATGAATTTTGTCCAAAAAAAACGCCATAGTATACTATCTCGAAAAAATGACATTTTTTCAACATGTCGTGAAAACACGCCATATGATGAAATAATGTAAAGTAGGCTGTGAAGAACACTATAGAGCAGTTTATTGTGGAAAAAAAATTATCGTGAATTTTGTCCAAAAAAAGGCCATATGTCGAAAAAAATGACATTTTTTCAACATGTTGTAAAAACATTGCCATATGATGAAATAATGTAAAATAGGCTGTGAAGAACACTATAGAGCAGTTTTTTGGGGGAAAAAAAATTATCATGAATTTTGTCGAAAAAAAATGACATTTTTTCAACATGTTGTAAAAACATGCCACATGATGAAATAATGTAAAATAGGCTGTGAAAAACACGATGGTAAGGTTTTCTTTGAAATAAAAGTCATCATAATTTTTTTTTAAAAAGCCATAGTATACTATGCCGTACAAAACGTCACAAAAATGTCATAGTTTTGTATGTCGTCCATAATGTAAAAAAAGTTTATGATGTCGAAAATGTTTTTGACTTTTTCAAGCATCACTGTGAAAAAAAACGTCATCCTTTAGTATGTTTTCCAACAACTGAAGAGGAGCTCCCCATATAGCTCAACTAGTTAAGAGGATACCTTTCAAACGAAGCTTGTTAGAAGCACAGGTTCAAATCCTGCTGTAGGCCCTTCACTGTCAGTATGCATTTAAAAAGTAATCAATTAGTGTGTTGTCCAAAATGTGACAAAAACGATTTGACTCTTTCAAGCAGCATCGCTGTGAAAAAACATCATACTTTTGTATGTTTTCCAACAACTGAAGAGGAGTTCCCCATATAGCTCAACTCGTTATGAGGACACCTTTCAAGTGAAGCTTGTTAGAAGCACAGGTTCAAATCCTGCTTTGGGCCCTTCAATGTCAGTACACATCGAAGAAGTTGCTGTTTAGTATGTGATAAAAACAACATGCTTTTGTATGCCGTACAAAATGTCATAGTTTAGCGTGTAATCAAAAATTTCATAATTTAGCATGTCATCCAAAATGTGACAAAAATGTCATAGTTTAGTATGTCGTCCACAATATAAAAAAGTTAATATGTCGAAAATGTTTTTCGACTTTTTCAACATGTAAAAACTACAGAGCAGCTTTTGTAAGAAAAAAAATCATCATGAATTTTGTCCAAAAAAAGGCCATATGTCAAAAAAAAGGACATTTTTTCAAAATGTTGTAAAAACATGCCATATGATGACATAATGTAAAGTAGGCTGTGAAAAACACGATGGTAAGGTTTTCTTTGAATTAAAAATCATCATGAATTTCCCCCAAAAAACGCCATAGTATAGCATGTCGAAAAAAATGACATCTTTTCAGCATGTCGTAAAAACACGCCATATGATGAAATAATGTAAAGTAGGCCGTGAAGAACACTATAGAGCAGTTTTTTTGGGGAAAAAAAATTATCATGAATTTTGTCGAAAAAAAATGACATTTTTTCAACATGTTGTAAAAACATGCCATATGATGAAATAATGTAAAATAGGCTGTGAAAAACACGATGGTAAGGTTTTCTTTGAAATAAAAGTCATCATGAATTTTGTCCAAAAAAAGGCCATATGTCAAAAAAAAGGACATTTTTTCAAAATGTTGTAAAAACATGCCATATGATGACATAATGTAAAGTAGGCTGTGAAAAACACGATGGTAAGGTTTTCTTTGAATTAAAAATCATCATGAATTTCCCCCAAAAAAACGCCATAGTATAGCATGTCGAAAAAAATGACATCTTTTCAGCATGTCGTAAAAACACGCCATATGATGAAATAATGTAAAGTAGGCCGTGAAGAACACTATAGAGCAGTTTTTTTGGGGAAAAAAAATTATCATGAATTTTGTCGAAAAAAAATGACATTTTTTCAACATGTTGTAAAAACATGCCATATGATGAAATAATGTAAAATAGGCTGTGAAAAACACGATGGTAAGGTTTTCTTTGAAATAAAAGTCATCATGAATTTTGTCCAAAAAAAGGCCATATGTCAAAAAAAATGACATTTTTTCAAAATGTTGTAAAAACATGCCATATGATGAAATAATGTAAAATAGGCTGTGAAAAACACGATGGTAAGGTTTTCTTTGAAATAAAAGTCATCATGAATTTTGTCCAAAAAAAAGGCCATATGTCGAAAAAAATGACATTTTTTCAACATGTTGTAAAAACATTGCCATATGATGAAATAATGTAAAATAGGCTGTGAAAAACACGATGGTAAGGTTTTCTTTGAATTAAAAATCATCATGAATTTTCCCCAAAAAAACGCCATAGTATAGCATGTCGAAAAAAATGACATCTTTTCAGCATGTCGTAAAAACACGCCATATGATGAAATAATGTAAAGTAGGCCGTGAAGAACACTATAGAGCAGTTTTTTTGGGGAAAAAAAATTATCATGAATTTTGTCGAAAAAAAATGACATTTTTTCAACATGTTGTAAAAACATGCCATATGATGAAATAATGTAAAATAGGCTGTGAAAAACACGATGGTAAGGTTTTCTTTGAAATAAAAGTCATCATAATTTTTTTTTAAAAAGCCATAGTATACTATGCCGTACAAAACGTCACAAAAATGTCATAGTTTTGTATGTCGTCCATAATGTAAAAAAAGTTTATGATGTCGAAAATGTTTTTGACTTTTTCAAGCATCACTGTGAAAAAAAACGTCATCCTTTAGTATGTTTTCCAACAACTGAAGAGGAGCTCCCCATATAGCTCAACTAGTTAAGAGGATACCTTTCAAACGAAGCTTGTTAGAAGCACAGGTTCAAATCCTGCTGTAGGCCCTTCACTGTCAGTATGCATTTAAAAAGTAATCAATTAGTGTGTTGTCCAAAATGTGACAAAAACGATTTGACTCTTTCAAGCAGCATCGCTGTGAAAAAACATCATACTTTTGTATGTTTTCCAACAACTGAAGAGGAGTTCCCCATATAGCTCAACTCGTTATGAGGATACCTTTCAAGTGAAGCTTGTCAGAAGCACAGGTTCAAATCCTGCTTTGGGCCCTTCAATGTCAGTCCACATCGAAGAAGTTGCTGTTTAGTATGTGATAAAAACAACGTGCTTTTGTATGCCGTACAAAATGTCATAGTTTAGCGTGTAATCAAAAATTTCATAATTTAGCATGTCATCCAAAATGTGACAAAAATGTCATAGTTTAGTATGTCGTCCACAATATAAAAAAGTTAATATGTCGAAAATGTTTTTCGACTTTTTCAACATGTAAAAACTACAGAGCAGCTTTTGTAAGAAAAAAATCATCATGAATTTTGTCCAAAAAAAGGCCATATGTCAAAAAAAATGACATTTTTTCAAAATGTTGTAAAAACATGCCATATGATGACATAATGTAAAGTAGGCTGTGAAAAACACGATGGTAAGGTTTTCTTTGAATTAAAAATCATCATGAATTTCCCCCAAAAAAACGCCATAGTATAGCATGTCGAAAAAAATGACATCTTTTCAGCATGTCGTAAAAACACGCCATATGATGAAATAATGTAAAGTAGGCCGTGAAGAACACTATAGAGCAGTTTTTTGGGGGAAAAAAAATTATCATGAATTTTGTCGAAAAAAATGACATTTTTTCAACATGTTGTAAAAACATTGCCATATGATGAAATAATGTAAAGTAGGCCGTGAAGAACACTATAGAGCAGTTTTTTTGGGGAAAAAAAATTATCATGAATTTTGTCGAAAAAAAATGACATTTTTTCAACATGTTGTAAAAACATGCCATATGATGAAATAATGTAAAATAGGCTGTGAAAAACACGATGGTAAGGTTTTCTTTGAAATAAAAGTCATCATGAATTTTGTCCAAAAAAAGGCCATATGTCAAAAAAATGACATTTTTTCAAAATGTTGTAAAAACACGCCATATGATGAAATAATGTAAAATAGGCTGTGAAAAACACGATGGTAAGGTTTTCTTTGAAACAAAAATCATCATGAATTTTCCCCCAAAAAACGCCATAGTATAGCATGTCGAAAAAAATGACATTTTTTCAACATGTTGTAAAAACACGCCATATGATGAAATAATGTAAAGTAGGCCATGAAAAACACTACAGAGCAGTTTTTTGGGGGAAAAAAAATCATCATGAATTTTGTCGAAAAAAATGACATTTTTTCAACATGTTGTAAAAACATTGCCATATGATGAAATAATGTAAAATAGGCTGTGAAAAACACGATGGTAAGGTTTTCTTTGAAATAAAAATCATCATGAATTTTGTCCAAAAAAAAGGCCATAGTATAGCATGTCGGAAAAAAATGACATATTTTCAGCATGTCGTAAAAACACGCCATATGATGAAATAATGTAAAGTAGGCCGTGAAGAACACTATAGAGCAGTTTTTTTGGGGAAAAAAAATTATCATGAATTTTGTCGAAAAAAAATGACATTTTTTCAACATGTTGTAAAAACATTGCCATATGATGAAATAATGTAAAATAGGCTGTGAAAAACACGATGGTAAGGTTTTCTTTGAATTAAAAATCATCATGAATTTTCCCCAAAAAAACGCCATAGTATAGCATGTCGAAAAAAATGACATCTTTTCAACATGTCGTAAAAACACGCCATATGATGAAATAATGTAAAGTAGGCCGTGAAGAACACTATAGAGCAGTTTTTTTGGGGAAAAAAAATCATCATGAATTTTGTCGAAAAAAATGACATTTTTTCAACATGTTGTAAAAACATTGCCATATGATGAAATAATGTAAAATAGGCTGTGAAAAACACGATGGTAAGGTTTTCTTTGAATTAAAAATCATCATGAATTTTCCCCCAAAAAACGCCATAGTATAGCATGTCGAAAAAAATGACATCTTTTCAGCATGTCGTAAAAACACGCCATATGATGAAATAATGTAAAGTAGGCCGTGAAGAACACTATAGAGCAGTTTTTTGGGGAAAAAAAATTATCATGAATTTTGTCGAAAAAAAATGACATTTTTTCAACATGTTGTAAAAACATGCCACATGATGAAATAATGTAAAATAGGCTGTGAAAAACACGATGGTAAGGTTTTCTTTGAAATAAAAGTCATCATAATTTTTTTTTAAAAAGCCATAGTATACTATGCCGTACAAAACGTCACAAAAATGTCATAGTTTTGTATGTCGTCCATAATGTAAAAAAAGTTTATGATGTCGAAAATGTGTTTGACTTTTTCAAGCATCACTGTGAAAAAAAACGTCATCCTTTAGTATGTTTTCCAACAACTGAAGAGGAGCTCCCCATATAGCTCAACTAGTTAAGAGGATACCTTTCAAACAAAACTTGTTAGAAGCACAGGTTCAAATCCTGCTCTAGGCCCTTCACTGTCAGTATGCATTTAAAAACTAATCAATTAGTGTGTTGTCCAAAATGTGACAAAAACGATTTGACTCTTTCAAGCAGCATCGCTGTGAAAAAACATCATACTTTTGTATGTTTTCCAACAACTGAAGAGGAGTTCCCCATATAGCTCAACTCGTTATGAGGACACCTTTCAAGTGAAGCTTGTCAGAAGCACAGGTTCAAATCCTGCTTTGGGCCCTTCAATGTCAGTACACATCGAAGAAGTTGCTGTTTAGTATGTGATAAAAACAACATGCTTTTGTATGCCGTACAAAATGTCATAGTTTAGCGTGTAATCAAAAATTTCATAATTTAGCATGTCATCCAAAATGTGACAAAAATGTCATAGTTTACTATGTCGTCCACAATATAAAAAAGTTAATATGTCGAAAATGTTTTTCGACTTTTTCAACATGTAAAAACTACAGAGCAGCTTTTGTAAGAAAAAAAATCATCATGAATTTTGTCCAAAAAAAGGCCATATGTCAAAAAAAGGACATTTTTTCAAAATGTTGTAAAAACATGCCATATGATGACATAATGTAAAGTAGGCTGTGAAAAACACGATGGTAAGGTTTTCTTTGAATTAAAAATCATCATGAATTTCCCCCAAAAAAACGCCATAGTATAGCATGTCGAAAAAAATGACATCTTTTCAGCATGTCGTAAAAACACGCCATATGATGAAATAATGTAAAGTAGGCCGTGAAGAACACTGTAGAGCAGTTTTTTTGGGGAAAAAAAATTATCATGAATTTTGTCGAAAAAAATGACATTTTTTCAACATGTTGTAAAAACATGCCATATGATGAAATAATGTAAAATAGGCTGTGAAAAACACGATGGTAAGGTTTTCTTTGAAATAAAAGTCATCATGAATTTTGTCCAAAAAAAGGCCATATGTCAAAAAAAATGACATTTTTTCAACATGTTGTAAAAACATGCCATATGATGAAATAATGTAAAATAGGCTGTGAAAAACACGATGGTAAGGTTTTCTTTGAAACAAAAATCATCATGAATTTTCCCCCAAAAAACGCCATAGTATAGCATGTCGAAAAAAATGACATTTTTTCAACATGTTGTAAAAACACGCCATATGATGAAATAATGTAAAGTAGGCCATGAAAAACACTACAGAGCAGTTTTTTTGGGGAAAAAAAATCATCATGAATTTTGTCGAAAGAAATGACATTTTTTCAACATGTTGTAAAAACATTGCCATATGATGAAATAATGTAAAATAGGCTGTGAAAAACACGATGGTAAGGTTTTCTTTGAAATAAAAGTCATCATAATTTTTTTTTAAAAAGCCATAGTATACTATGCCGTACAAAACGTCACAAAAATGTCATAGTTTTGTATGTCGTCCATAATGTAAAAAAAGTTTATGATGTCGAAAATGTTTTTGACTTTTTCAAGCATCACTGTGAAAAAAAACGTCATCCTTTAGTATGTTTTCCAACAACTGAAAAGGAGCTCCCCATATAGCTCAACTAGTTAAGAGGATACCTTTCAAACGAAGCTTGTTAGAAGCACAGGTTCAAATCCTGCTGTAGGCCCTTCACTGTCAGTATGCATTTAAAAAGTAATCAATTAGTGTGTTGTCCAAAATGTGACAAAAACGATTTGACTCTTTCAAGCAGCATCGCTGTGAAAAAACATCATACTTTAGTATGTTTTCCAACAACTGAAGAGGAGTTCCCCATATAGCTCAACTCGTTATGAGGATACCTTTCAAGTGAAGCTTGTCAGAAGCACAGGTTCAAATCCTGCTTTGGGCCCTTCAATGTCAGTACACATCGAAGAAGTTGCTGTTTAGTATGTGATAAAAACAACGTGCTTTTGTATGCCGTACAAAATGTCATAGTTTAGCGTGTAATCAAAAATTTCATAATTTAGCATGTCATCCAAAATGTGACAAAAATGTCATAGTTTAGTATGTCGTCCACAATATAAAAAAGTTAATATGTCGAAAATGTTTTTCGACTTTTTCAACATGTAAAAACTACAGAGCAGCTTTTGTAAGAAAAAAAATCATCATGAATTTTGTCCAAAAAAAGGCCATATGTCAAAAAAAAGGACATTTTTTCAAAATGTTGTAAAAACATGCCATATGATGACATAATGTAAAGTAGGCTGTGAAAAACACGATGGTAAGGTTTTCTTTGAATTAAAATCATCATGAATTTCCCCCAAAAAAACGCCATAGCATAGCATGTCGAAAAAAATGACATCTTTTCAGCATGTCGTAAAAACACGCCATATGATGAAATAATGTAAAGTAGGCCGTGAAGAACACTATAGAGCAGTTTTTTTGGGGAAAAAAAATTATCATGAATTTTGTCGAAAAAAAATGACATTTTTTCAACATGTTGTAAAAACATGCCATATGATGAAATAATGTAAAATAGGCTGTGAAAAACACGATGGTAAGGTTTTCTTTGAAATAAAAGTCATCATGAATTTTGTCCAAAAAAAGGCCATATGTCAAAAAAAATGACATTTTTTCAAAATGTTGTAAAAACATGCCATATGATGAAATAATGTAAAATAGGCTGTGAAAAACACGATGGTAAGGTTTTCTTTGAAACAAAAATCATCATGAATTTTCCCCCAAAAAACGCCATAGTATAGCATGTCGAAAAAAATGACATTTTTTCAACATGTTGTAAAAACACGCCATATGATGAAATAATGTAAAGTAGGCCATGAAAAACACTACAGAGCAGTTTTTTGGGGGAAAAAAAATCATCATGAATTTTGTCGAAAAAAATGACATTTTTTCAACATGTTGTAAAAACATTGCCATATGATGAAATAATGTAAAATAGGCTGTGAAAAACACGATGGTAAGGTTTTCTTTGAAACAAAAATCATCATGAATTTTCCCCAAAAAAACGCCATAGTATAGCATGTCGAAAAAAATGACATCTTTTCAGCATGTCGTAAAAACACGCCATATGATGAAATAATGTAAAGTAGGCCGTGAAGAACACTATAGAGCAGTTTTTTTTGGGGAAAAAAATTATCATGAATTTTGTCGAAAAAAAATGACATTTTTTCAACATGTTGTAAAAACATGCCATATGATGAAATAATGTAAAATAGGCTGTGAAAAACACGATGGTAAGGTTTTCTTTGAAATAAAAGTCATCATAATTTTTTTTTAAAAAGCCATAGTATACTATGCCGTACAAAACGTCACAAAAATGTCATAGTTTTGTATGTCGTCCATAATATAAAAAAAGTTTATGATGTCGAAAATGTTTTTGACTTTTTCAAGCATCACTGTGAAAAAAAACGTCATCCTTTAGTATGTTTTCCAACAACTGAAGAGGAGCTCCCCATATAGCTCAACTAGTTAAGAGGATACCTTTCAAACGAAGCTTGTTAGAAGCACAGGTTCAAATCCTGCTGTAGGCCCTTCACTGTCAGTATGCATTTAAAAAGTAGTCAATTAGTGTGTTGTCCAAAATGTGACAAAAACGATTTGACTCTTTCAAGCAGCATCGCTGTGAAAAAACATCATACTTTAGTATGTTTTCCAACAACTGAAGAGGAGTTCCCCATATAGCTCAACTCGTTATGAGGATACCTTTCAAGTGAAGCTTGTCAGAAGCACAGGTTCAAATCCTGCTTTGGGCCCTTCAATGTCAGTACACATCGAAGAAGTTGCTGTTTAGTATGTGATAAAAACAACGTGCTTTTGTATGCCGTACAAAATGTCATAGTTTAGCGTGTAATCAAAAATTTCATAATTTAGCATGTCATCCAAAATGTGACAAAAATGTCATAGTTTAGTATGTCGTCCACAATATAAAAAAGTTAATATGTCGAAAATGTTTTTCGACTTTTTCAACATGTAAAAACTACAGAGCAGCTTTTGTAAGAAAAAAAATCATCATGAATTTTGTCCAAAAAAAGGCCATATGTCAAAAAAAATGACATTTTTTCAAAATGTTGTAAAAACATGCCATATGATGACATAATGTAAAGTAGGCTGTGAAAAACACGATGGTAAGGTTTTCTTTGAATTAAAAATCATCATGAATTTTCCCCAAAAAAACGCCATAGTATAGCATGTCGAAAAAAATGACATCTTTTCAGCATGTCGTAAAAACACGCCATATGATGAAATAATGTAAAGTAGGCCGTGAAGAACACTATAGAGCAGTTTTTTTGGGGAAAAAAAATTATCATGAATTTTGTCGAAAAAAATGACATTTTTTCAACATGTTGTAAAAACATTGCCATATGATGAAATAATGTAAAGTAGGCCGTGAAGAACACTATAGAGCAGTTTTTTTGGGGAAAAAAAATTATCATGAATTTTGTCGAAAAAAAATGACATTTTTTCAACATGTTGTAAAAACATGCCATATGATGAAATAATGTAAAATAGGCTGTGAAAAACACGATGGTAAGGTTTTCTTTGAAATAAAAGTCATCATGAATTTTGTCCAAAAAAAGGCCATATGTCAAAAAAAATGACATTTTTTCAAAATGTTGTAAAAACACGCCATATGATGAAATAATGTAAAATAGGCTGTGAAAAACACGATGGTAAGGTTTTCTTTGAAACAAAAATCATCATGAATTTTCCCCCAAAAAACGCCATAGTATAGCATGTCGAAAAAAATGACATTTTTTCAACATGTTGTAAAAACACGCCATATGATGAAATAATGTAAAGTAGGCCATGAAAAACACTACAGAGCAGTTTTTTGGGGGGAAAAAAATCATCATGAATTTTGTCGAAAAAAATGACATTTTTTTAACATGTTGTAAAAACATTGCCATATGATGAAATAATGTAAAATAGGCTGTGAAAAACACGATGGTAAGGTTTTCTTTGAATTAAAAATCATCATGAATTTTCCCCAAAAAAACGCCATAGTATAGCATGTCGAAAAAAATGACATCTTTTCAGCATGTCGTAAAAACACGCCATATGATGGAATAATGTAAAGTAGGCCGTGAAGAACACTATAGAGCAGTTTTTTTGGGGAAAAAAATTATCATGAATTTTGTCCAAAAAAAGGCCATATGTAAAAAAAAAATGACATTTTTTCAACATGTTGTATAAACACGCCATATGATGAAATAATGTAAAGTAGGCTGTGAAAAACACGATGGTAAGGTTTTCTTTGAAATAAAAGTCATCATAAATTTTTGTTAAAAAAACGCCATAGTATAGCATGTCGAAAAAAATGACATCTTTTCAGCATGTCGTAAAAACACGCCATATGATGAAATAATGTAAAGTAGGCCGTGAAGAACACTATAGAGCAGTTTTTTCGGGGAAAAAAAATTATCATGAATTTTGTCGAAAAAAAATGACATTTTTTCAACATGTTGTAAAAACATGCCATATGATGAAATAATGTAAAATAGGCTGTGAAAAACACGATGGTAAGGTTTTCTTTGAAATAAAAGTCATCATGAATTTTGTCCAAAAAAAGGCCATATGTCAAAAAAAATGACATTTTTTCAAAATGTTGTAAAAACACGCCATATGATGAAATAATGTAAAATAGGCTGTGAAAAACACGATGGTAAGGTTTTATTTGAAACAAAAATCATCATGAATTTTCCCCCAAAAAACGCCATAGTATAGCATGTCGAAAAAAATGACATTTTTTCAACATGTTGTAAAAACACGCCATATGATGAAATAATGTAAAGTAGGCCATGAAAAACACTACAGAGCAGTTTTTTGGGGGAAAAAAAATCATCATGAATTTTGTCGAAAAAAATGACATTTTTTCAACATGTTGTAAAAACATTGCCATATGATGAAATAATGTAAAATAGGCTGTGAAAAACACGATGGTAAGGTTTTCTTTGAAACAAAAATCATCATGAATTTTCCCCAAAAAAACGCCATAGTATAGCATGTCGAAAAAAATGACATCTTTTCAGCATGTCGTAAAAACACGCCATATGATGAAATAATGTAAAGTAGGCCGTGAAGAACACTATAGAGCAGTTTTTTTGGGGAAAAAAAATTATCATGAATTTTGTCGAAAAAAATGACATTTTTTCAACATGTTGTAAAAACATTGCCATATGATGAAATAATGTAAAATAGGCTGTGAAAAACACGATGGTAAGGTTTTCTTTGAATTAAAAATCATCATGAATTTTCCCCAAAAAAACGCCATAGTATAGCATGTCGAAAAAAATGACATCTTTTCAGCATGTCGTAAAAACACGCCATATGATGGAATAATGTAAAGTAGGCCGTGAAGAACACTATAGAGCAGTTTTTTGGGGGAAAAAAAATTATCATGAATTTTGTCCAAAAAAAGGCCATATGTAAAAAAAAATGACATTTTTTCAACATGTTGTATAAACACGCCATATGATGAAATAATGTAAAGTAGGCTCTGAAAAACACAATGGTAAGGTTTTCTTTGAAATAAAAGTCATCATAAATTTTTGTTAAAAAAAGCCATAGTATACTATGCCGTACAAAATGTCACAAAAATGTCATAGTTTAGCATGTCATCTGAAATGTGACAAAAATGTCATAGTTTAGTACGTTGTCCGAAAATGGACAAAATTATCATACTTTAGTAAGTCGTCCGAAAATATACAAAAAATGTCATACTTTAGTAAGTCATCCGAAAATGGACAAAAAGCATCATAGTTTAGTGTGTCATGTGAAAATGGACAAAAAGCGTCATCATTTATTATGTTGTCCAAAAACGGGCAAAAGAGGGCACCTGTATAGCTCAATGGGTTAAGCAGGCAACCCAACTATAGGGGCTTGCCTCCAAAGCAACAGCCTGGGTTTGATTCCCGAACGGACGTCATGGTTTAGTAAGTTGTTTGAAAATGGACAAAAAGCATTCTAGTTTAGTGCGTCATCTGAAAATGGACAAAGAAATGGGAAAATGTCATCTGAAAATAGACAAAAAATGTCGTAGTTTAGTAAGTCGTCCAAAAGTGGACAAAAAATATCATCTGAAAATCAACAAAAAATGTCATCGTTCATAATGTCGTCTGAAAATGGACAAAAAACATCAATGTTTAGTATGTCGTCCGAAAATGCACAAAAAACTTAATTTTTGTCAACAAACGGACAAAAAACGTCATAGTTTAGTATATCATCCGAAAGTAGACTAAAACATCATAGTTTACTTTGTCATCCAAAAACGGACAAAAACGTCATTCTTTAGTATGTCGTCTGAAAATCGACAAAAAACGTCACAGTTTAGTATGTCATCCGAAAATGGACAAAAAATGTCATACTTTAGCGTGTCGTCCAAAAATGGACAAATAAACATCATAGTTTAGTATGTTTTCCGAATATGGACAAAAAATGTCATACTTTAGAAAGTCATCCGAAAATGGACAAAAAACGTCATACTTTAGTATGTCGTGAGAAAATGGACAAAAACACATCATAGTTTAGTATGTCATCCAAAAACGGACAAAAATGACATACTTTAGTAAGTCATCCAAAAATGGACAAAAAAGTCATAGTTTAGTATGTCATCCGAAAAATGGACAAAAAATGTCATAGTTTTGTATGTCATCCGAAAACCGACAAAAAACGTCATAGTTTAGTTTGTCATCCGAAAATGGACAAAAAACATAATTTTTGTCAACAAATGTACAAGAAATGTCATAGTTTAGTATATTGTCCAAAAATGGGCAAAAAATGTCATAGTTTAGTATGTCGTCAGAAACAGGACAAAAAACGTCATAGTTTAGTATGTCGTCCGAAAACGGACAAACAATATCATACTTTAGTAAGTCGTCCGAAAACGGACAAAAAAACGTCATAGTTTAGTCTGTCATCTGAAAATGGACAAAAAATGTCATCGTTCAGAATGTTGTCTGAAAATGGAAAAAAACGTCATACGTCAGTATGTCGTCCGAAAATGGACAAAAAAATCATAGTTTCGTATGTCGTCTGAAAATGGACAACAAACGTCATACTTTAGTAAGTCGTCCGAAAATGGACAAAAAAAGTCATATTTTAGTATGTCATCCGAATATGGACAAAAAACGTCATAGTTTAGTATGTTGTCTGAAAATGGAAACAAAACATCACTTTTGTCTTACAATGGACAACAACTTCATAGTTTAGTATCTCATCCGAAAATATGACAACAAAGTCATAATTTAGTATGTCGTGCAACATATGACCAAAAACTTCATAGTTTAGTCTGTCGTCCAAATTATGACAAAAACGTCATAGTTTAGGCTGTCGTCCAACATATGACAAAACGTCATAGTTTAGTAAGTCGTACAAAATATAATATCGTCGTAGTTTAGAATGTCGTCCAAAATATTGCATAAACATCTAGTAACAAGTAACCTAAATTGTTGAGTGACTTTATCATCACAGGTAGTTTACATGTCAGTCCTCTTCTAAAAGGCAACTTTGACCCCAATAATGTAAAACTTGAAACCTGCATTGCACAAACCAGCGATGTTGTAGATAGCAGAGGCTAATCTTTTAAAATGAATTTGTTCATTTATAGATTTGAGGATTTTTCAATTAAATTTTCATTAAGACTGCATTTTTACTCAACTTTGAACATGATTGAAATGGATTTGTGCTGTTTGTTAAACCAGTGCTTTAAATTTGAGAGTTTTTTAAAAAAAAAAATTTTTCCTCCGGCAATGAACGTGGCAGAGTTATGTGACGAATGGCATTTGTTTGTCCGTCTGTCTGTCTTTCTGTGCACAGCATTACTCAACAATGGACAAACAGATTTGGATGAAATTTTCAGGTAAGGTCAGAAATGACACAAGGACCAACTGATTAGATGGCAGTGATGCAGCTTGTAGTGTGGATCCACGAATTTATTAAAGATTTCTGTATCATTGCGAGATAGCGTCACGGCGTCACTGTTTCTTTGACAACAAGTGAACACTACGTCACATGATTGCAGACTTATCGGGACTTATCCATTATAAATGACACAAGGAACAATTCACTAAATTGTGGGGGTGTTTCTGAGTACCATCAATTCCCACGTCCTGCTACATATTTCAGTCTCGCGATTCGGTATCCATACATAACGTACACATGTGCCCAGCACAAAGTCATTTGTTTTTTGGGTACATCTGTATCAAATGGCCACATACTATGTTGCCGTGATTTCTGATGATAATAACTAATAAAAAAATGCTTTATTTCTACAAAAATATACTGCATTTCTGACAATGAGATATGGGGGAATGAACGGTCTTGGCAGAGTACTGTGCTCTCTGAGTGATTTTCTAGTTGTATGTTTGCAGTCTCCATACACAACATGTGATTCTTTTTCCCCATATTGTAATTTTATTGTTGTTACTTCTGTTGACTTTACGGAACATCTGGTTGTTCCTGCCTGTAAGAGGGATTGTTCCTCTATTGCCTGAGGTCTCTTTCATTTATATTCACTTTGAATGTCACTATCGGCCTAATGCATGTAATGATGCACTTTCCTGTTGTGTATATGTGTGTAATCACTCAGTCAAAAGTGATTTATATCGCATTTTTCATGAACATCAAATGTTTTTCACAGTGCATTACAAAGCACCTGACAAAACACATTTAGCAACATGTTAAAAATAGATTTTGAGACTAAGCGAATGAGACGAATTAGGATTTATGTAGATAGAAATAATGTAATGCTGTGCTTGTGTTTACTGTGCTGTATTTCTAGATATGAAATTTGGTCTTCATATATAAACAGAACAGATTTGAACAGATAGATTTATTACATTGTTTTCTACAATACTGTTTCCTCTTTTTTCCTGTTTTTGGGTGTAGTTGCAGTTTGACTATTTCCCACTCTACGATCTACCGAGTCATAGAAGTTTCTTAAGTTAAACTGCAGCAAATAATTACCCACAAAATGCTTGGAAACAATGATTTATGAGGTTCCCGTAGGTGAAAAGGTTTCTGCTTGTCAGCACACGATGCTCTGTCATGTTTTCTCAGAATCCTGAGTGTGGATCTCTGTGATCGCCACCTCCATGTTGTGCATGTAGACGACTGGACAGTTCCTCACAGCTCTTATCAGAGTCTGACCTCTTGAATTTCCGTTGGAGAGAAGGTGCTATCTCACCTAGTCCTCTGTTCTGTCCGCTGCAGATTAGTGGAGACCACACTCACAGGAATCTACTGACTACTCTAAGCAAAAATCTTAATCTGCACTCAAGTTTGCGTTTGGCCACAGAAGTTCCAGTTTTGTTTCTTCTTCCTCAGCCTTTTCTCTTCCACTTATTCTTGCATCTTCCTGTTATTTGCCGCAGATTTCTGTCTTGCCACAACTAAAACCTTCTGTCCCCTTAATGTGCTTTATGCAATATCTGCTTTATCATTAATATACAGTATCTAAAATCCATTAGAAAAGTAAATTAGTAGCTTAAACATGTTGCAGTTTTCTTGAAACATAGAGAAAATAACAAGATTTGGAAAAAAAATATATTTATTTCTCTCAGTTGAGCAAATCCTGCGGCCACATTCACATAAAGACCTACATGGCATTTAAACCAGGAAACAAATGAGGATTTGCTTTCTTTGCTTTCCTAAAATTGCATGTCCATAGGTGGCCACAGCAAATGCTGAGCTTATGCTTGGTGTGCTGTGGTGAGGAGTAACTCTTTCGCAATTCTGTGCCATCACTTATTATCCCTCTAGACATTTTATTACTTTCATTTTCTTCCTCAGCTTGTAAATTCCTCTTTATTTAATTTACCCGTAAGCTGTCATGCATACAACCCAACACTAAAAGGAAAACAGCACATTCTAATGTTAAAATCTGGAGAGACCTGACAAAATGCAAGGGTTGTGTAGTAGGTAAAAAATATAAATGAATGGAAAAGGGCTCAGTCATATATAAATGAAGTAGTAAATTTTGAATGGGTTTACCTCACAAATATTAGAACACACGTTTTTACAAAGCTCTCTTGTAAGTGACGTATATATACTTTAAGTCCATATACCGAGGCCTGAACATCCCACTTGCTCATTTCAATGAGAAAATGATGACAAATTCATGAATTAATTAAGTTTTTTGCAGTGAATTTCAAATGATTTCAGTCAGGGATTCACATACATCAGATACATTTTGATTCAAATCAATCCAGTCATTTAAACAGGCTGCGAATTCACTTGTGTTAGCTAATATATTCACTATATTTACACTACATTTTAAAGTCTACATGCTATTTAAACACATTTTACCAAATTTAAATAAAGTGTTACAAAAAAACGTCCCTGTTTCATGTTTAATGTACCGTATACCTGCAAATGAAGGTTTATTGGTTGAAATAATTCCAACAAATGTGTCATTGTTGAAATTATGACAGTGACAATGAGACAGGAGCAGCTGAAAATCGCTTTTAATTAGATTCTTTTTCATAAAGACATCCTGACAATGGGGGCTGCACAGTGGAGTAGTGGTTAGCACTTTTGCCTTGCAGCAAGAAGATCCCTGGTTCAAATCCCGGCCTGGGCCTGGGATCTTTCTGCATGGAGTTTGCATGTTCTCCCTGTTCGTGCGTGGGTTTTCTCCAGGCACTCCGGCTTCCTCCCACAGTCCAAAAACATGCTGAGGTTAATTGATGACTCTAAATTACCCATAGGTGTGAATGTGAGTGTGATTGTTTGTCTGTATATGTAGCCTTGTGACAGACTGGTGACCTGTCCAGGGTGTCCCCTGCCTTCACCCGAGTCAGCTGGGATAGGCTCCAGCGACCCTAGTGAGGATAAAGCGATGGATGGATGGATCCTGACAATGGTCAAACATGGAGCATTACTGTGTTTAAAGCAGGCAAAGCACAAATTTTCTTCATTTTTTTTACACAATCCCAGCATGTGATGTGTTCTGTTTAAACAAGACTTTTCCAGAAGTTTGGCTTTGCCAAGTCGTTAAGCCTGACTAGATGACATTATACGCTTGAGTTGTTTTAAAAATGTAGCTGTCACTTTGATGAAAACTTGCAGAGTAATTATATAATACAGTATCTGCTTTGACAAGTCTAATAGTTTTGACTACATGAGTACAGCGTGCTCGAACCAACAGTTCAGAATGTCCCTGGCTAATAATACTGCACTGTTATGAGTTGATAGGCGTAGCTGCATGGTGATGGCTCTGACGAAACAACGTTATATAACCCACCTGCTCTGTAAATAATCGTACAAATCTTTTAATACCTCACAAAGTTTGCTGTAAACGTGGGTTTTGTCATTGTGGTATTCTGAATTTACCACTCTGCTTGATGTTTAATCAACCACATCACGTACTGTAATAACATCCTCAACAGTTACACCACTCATACTAGAGTCAGACATTATTTATCAGCCCGAGCAACATAAGACAGAAATTCACGGTATCAGTCTCAAAAAGGACACACAACAAACATATGTACAACATGAAACCTAAATAAGAGCTAAAACTTAATATTTGCACACAAGTAAATGGAATTGGATAGGCTAATTCGTTAAGAAATAATGAAGGTCTGGCTTAGAACATACAGTTGAAAGACTGGTTAAGTCTGTGGTTTGAAAGCTTTAATTAGAGAATCCATGTTTAACCAAGGCTGCACAGTGCCGTAGTGGTTAGCACTTTCACCTTGCAGCAAGTAGACCCCCGGTTCAAATCCCGGCCTGGGTTCTTTCTGCATGGAGTTTGCATGTTCTCCCTGTGCATGCGTGGGTTTTCTCCGGGCACTCCGGCTTCCTCCCACAGTCCAAAAATATGCTGAGGTTAAGTGGTCACTCTAAATTGTCCGTAGGTGTGAGTGTGATTGTTTGTCAGACTGGTGACCTGTCCAGGGTGTCCCCTGCCTTCACCCGAGTCAGCTGGGATAGGCTCCAGCACCCCCCACGACCCCAGTGAGGATAAAGCGGTGTATAGAGAATGGATGGATGGATGTTTAGCCAACCTGCTAAATGCACAAATTTGCTTTTCAGCTGCATTTTCGATTTACCAGTTAAAGGTGGCGTCTGAAACTCACAGTAAGATTCTTCATACTTAGTACAGATGATTAGTATGTGGCAGATTTACCACTAAAATAGACAGCTGATGAACTGTAAGGAGATTTTTATTTAATTTGACAAAAAGCGTATTGAATTATATCTTCACATTCCACCTTTAACTGCTGGCTGATGTCATTCTTACTCACAGATGCCTACATACAATATAAGGTTCTAGAGTGCATATTAAAATCAGATTTTTGACATAAATTAACTGTTTTGCGTCATTCTTTACAGGTATACAGTATGTCTGTAATTTCAGGTTAAAAAAGTTGAGTATTTTTAAGCAGAAAGTCTTGTATATACTACAGACACCATATTTTTTCTACAATGTCAGAGTCTTATATAAGCTCCCTTCAAACGAAAGGAAATTCAAAGTGTTTATATAACACATAAAGCCATGAAGACAAGATATACCGTAATGGGAACGGTAAATTACTCACTAGACTTCCTTGTGACTAGTCTAAAAAGAAAACTGGAAGTACTGCCTCAACCAACCAGGGAAGTATGCCCAGACTTAGATAATATACACCAATTAAAGTGAGCTGTGAAGACTTAATTTAATAGGTGGGGCACCCAAGATTACTATTTGACAAAATCTCTCCCTCTGTCCTGGAGTTGTGGTGTAGAATTCCATCCTGAAATGTGTATTTACAGAACAATATGATGGTCACAGTGAGCGTTGACCATCAAAATCTGATCATTTCCATGTTAATCCCCAAAACTTACCAGCCTACAATAATGTAGAAGGCATGAGATCAGAAAGCCGGGAAGAAAACACTATAGAAGACAGTATAGATGAGTTTTTTCAACATAGATATTTGCAGTTCTTGTAGATTTTTTAAAGGGATTTGCCATTTATTCTGTGTTGTCAACTGAATAACAAGACTGCCAGATTCTTTTAGCAACTGGTGCAGAGGAAAATTATTTTTAGATATGCAAAGTAAACCTCAGGAACACACTTCTGTTTTGTTTTTGTTGTTGTTTTTTTTGCCAAAACTAATGAAATGAATGCCAAATAAAACACTGAGTTGAGTAACGGGCGTTAATGGAGCAGAGTCTAGCCTGGACAGCTTTGACTCACCAACAGTAGAATTTATAAGTAATTTCATTGCTACACAGAGAATCAGTGCCAAGGTGTCAGAAATAATGGAGTGATTTAATCCACTCTCTTGGTTTTAATGAGGACTATGGCAGCCTTGACTTTTCAGAAGTTAATAGCATTACAGTTGAGGCAACAACAAAAAAAAGTGCTTGGACAAGTTTCTTTGAATCCTTTTGAGTCATACAAGCCAATTAATTCTTGATATACTCTTAAGATGTTCAAGGAGGTTAATGTGGTTACTAAAACCCAGGTCTCAACCTTGACTACACTAACATTTGGCTTGGCTTGTGGAGAACTTTTAAACCACGTATTATATCTCAGTCACACACCCACGCAGCAACACAACAGCAGCAGCCGCTGTTCTTCAGTCCAGTACAGCATGTACCGAGCATCACGAACAGACCACACATTTTGCTAGAGAGCTGACAGGCAATTGTTGTTATTGTGTGTGTTTTTTTTTCTATTCTGTTTTCCCTCCATCCTATTGGTTGAGTCCACAAACGGCGCCGGTGGTTTGCTGATAGCATCGCTTGCAGCAACCACATGAAGAGAAGAAACACCGACAGTCAATTACACCATTAGTAGTGAAGGAGGATGGCAGATGACAGTGCTCACAACCGCCGAGTAAACATGCGAGGCTGACACACAACCGTGACCCGATTTGGAGACATTTCGACGGTTTACGCATAAAAACGACCAACTCTGTACGAATCGTGTCACTGTGTTAAGAGGATCATTTATAGGATTTAATTTGTGTCACAATAATTGAACAAAATCTCTCAAGAATCAAACACAAATGCAGAATTTCCAATAGAATTATTCAAAAATGTGACATTGTGCCGGAATACTTTTATGCATTTACTTGTTCCTGTTTAAGGAGAAACGGTGGTCTACATCGCATATTTCAGGGTCATGCAAAATAACCATAACTACCCTGACAAACTATGATTTTTGTTTTGGTGGCCTTAATCTTTTGCTCATTGTACGAGTTATTATATTGTGTAGTAATTGTATTGATATTTTGGCATGAATGTGACCGTATGAGGTAATATGTTGCTTGTTTTGTCTATAATCAGCTGCAGACTAACCAAAGTGAAACACAGTGTTACTGTGGTTTACCATGAGCAGCACTGAGTTCATATTATGATTCATAGTACGTTCGTTTTAGTTTGTCTGCAGCTGATGTGATGTAGCTAAAAATAATGTGCATACAATTAACTAGACTGTTACCACGAATCATGATTGAGAGTTCTGAAAAACAAGGGGAAAAAAAGTTGTTGTGGGAAAATAATTTAGCAGCAAAAATGAAAAATGCAGCAGCCAAACTGGAGATAATGAAAACAGAAGAGAAAACTTAAATACCAAAATCAAATGTAGCACTTCTGTATACTTGAATGTGTGTAGTTTTCTTTCATTCTTGAAAGATTTGGCTCAGTTATTGTGGCACAAATGTCATCCCATCCCATGCATTTTTAAAAATCTTTCTGATGCACAAATGGGAGAATTTATTGGATCACGTTTTCTGCGGTTGTAGTCCAGGAGTCAGAAGAGAAATATCGTGAAGGTGTGTTTTGCCGGATGGGTGACAACACCAACTAATCCAAATAACGTGTAACACACAATCAGCTAAAGCCAAATTTGCTGTTCTCCATTATTTATTTTATGACAGCACAGTACAGAGTGTACAATAACACCAAAGACACCGAATTCTTGGGTGGTGCAAGTTGTGTGTCTGAGAGAGAGACAAAAGGGAACTCTGCCATTGAAAATGAGTCACCTTAGCAGGCAGAGCATTGCAGAAAAAAGTGTTTTGGATATGCCCATCCCTTCATTCCTTCACATATTTACTGCCCGAATAGGTAAGCACGGCTCCTTGGAAAGAACAGAGAGCAAAGAGAACATTTCAACAAAAAAAATGAGATAAACACAAACCTTTATCTCGTCTTTCAAATCAGTGATGATTCACTGAAGGCGTGGAAAATCAACTGTGGAGGTCCATATTCCAAAAAAAAGAATAATACAATGAACATGACTTTTCTTGCAAGATGTAATTGTTTCTACAGCATCAAATCAGGCATGCCTCAAACAGTTGAAACAAACCATGGGATCTGGATGTGATGTGCCTTTTGCAGTGCTACAAAAATATACAGCAAAATTTATGAAATTGCATGACTAGCGTAACTCACTAGAAAAACACTCCACCTATTCTGGAATGTAGATTATAGAAACAAAGATTTAAAGTGAGACAGGTGTCAAGGCAAACATCCTTTTCTAATGAATTTGATTTAGATTCTGTGGCGCTTAAATGATGGTTATGTTCCACTGACTTAGGCAACGGTATAAACAAGTCCCAATCTTTAACAAATCTCAGGCCCCATTCACATTTCATGGCTCGGCAGGTGTTGAAGCATCTTAGTCTACTATTTTTCTCAGTAAACGAAAATTCTCCAACATCTACAGATGTCTTATCCCTTGGTGGTGCTCAGTGTCATCTTGCTGAGGCGGACGTAGCAGGGCTATGCTAACAGACTCAACAAGCTCATCAGGAAAGCTGGTTCAGTCCTGGGAGTGGAGTCTTTGGTGGAGAGAGAATGATGCTTAGGTAACTACTCTGCATTAAGGACAATGCCTCACATTACCTGAACGTCCCAAAGGTATCACATCAGAGCAGCTCCAGATGTAGACCAAGACCAGGAAGCACAGAAACCACAGCAGGTCTTTTCTGCCAATGAACTGCAAAACTTTTCTCCTTACTGCAGGAATGACAGCTAAAAACTCGAACACATAACACTGAAGGACGATATGTACTAACAGTGGTATGTCCACAATATTACATGCAATATCTGTCATTTATGTGTGATATTTCATTATCGTGTGCAATATTACTTTATGACAGTTTTATTTTAATTTCCTCATTCACTGTATATTTCTTTTGCTAGCATTTTTCAACTCTACTGTGCATCTTGTATCTTAGTATATTATATTTCTATTTCTATCATGTTTTATACTCTTTCTGCTTGCTGCTGTATCAATCAATGAATCAATAAATAGATCAAAAAAAGTTTTTCTATTCCATTTTTTAATAAATGCATCATACTTATTAGTATTCTCTCATCATTATACACACTACATAGGTAATTAATCCTCTTGGGGTATTCTCATGTAGCCTAGCTTAGCTAGACTGTATTCCCGTTATAAGGGATATACGGGAATACGGTCTAGCCCTCCTCCATTGACACATTTTGACAGGTTTTCAAGCTCCGAGCAGATCAGACCGAACCAATCAGAGCACCGGAGGCGGGAGTTAACGATGCGACCACAACAGAGCGAGGTTTCTCTCGTGCGCTTTCCTCTGTTTTGCACGGGCTGAATTTGTCCTTAAAACCTCAACAAGAAGCAGCTCTTAAAGCTTTTCTTTTTAAAAAGGATGTATTTTTAATTCCGGCAGGTTGTACGATAGAATGCGTAATGCTGCCCTCCACTGTTGAAAGGGAGAGCTTAGATTTTCCTCAGGACCCCTGTACGGCGAAGGAAGCTGTTAAAACTACAAAACATCATGGCGGAAAGGCAATTGTTAGGTCGCTTTGTGATTGCGTCACACATGTGTTACACTGATTGGCTCTCTCCAATTCAAGCTGTGATCGGTAGTCCCGCCTCTGGGCTAGATTTGGTTCAATGGAGCAGTTCCAAACTGACTTTATGTGTATTTGTAATACACAATATAAAGGCTGTCTGGTTCCCAGGCAAATTCTCATGTTACTCTGAATTTAAACTTCCTCTAGGATTAATAAAGTTTTATCTTATCTATTATTCATAAATATATATGAATCAAATCCACATCACAAGCTTTTGTTTACACACATTTGTGCATCTTCATTATTCCAACAAGCTAGGTAGCTAACAGCTAATACATCACATGAATTTATGAAACATATGTAAGAACTACAACTACTACTACTAATCTTACTTTGCCTGCTAATCCATACAGATCATTGCTCCATCACATATCAGATAAACAACAGCTTGGTGTACCTTCTGTATGATAGTAGATGCTGAAATTTCTTTTCTCCCGTCTTCAGCGACAAGGGAGAACAACAGCGACTTTCACTGTGTTGGCAGTGCAACTTTAGCTGCTTTAACCACAGGGGACTGACCCTGTAAAAGAAACGTGCTGAATGATGATGTACTTAGTCTAAAGATCAGGCCTACATCTTGAACAGACAGATGCATTTACACTTTTTCAGCTGGAATACATCTCAGCTACTCCCAAGCATAGACTGTATATATAATGGACGTAGCATCTGGCTCCAGAATTGAAGCAAACCCGGAAGTGTCAAAAACTTGCAATATCACACCGTCCGCTAGGGCTGGCTCCAAAAAGCTTTTTCTCCATAGACCCCAATTCATTTTTGGAAAAAATAAAATTTGATAGACTGATTTTCTACAGCTCAGGATTTTTTCCCCGTTAGTTTTCATGGTCAAAATGAGAGATCAGGTGGCCGATCTTAAAATACATCAATACTGAATTTTAAATAAATCGTTAAAGTTGGCGGAGCCAGGGGGCGTGGTAGACAGCAACAGAAGCCTCTGCGGCAAAACGTGGGCGGGATAAGAGAGTTTTCAGCCAATCCTGCCCCTAGTTTTTAAAAGTGGGGGGGATGGAGACCACAGCACTTTGAGAAAATGTCGAAGAACGGCGGCAAAATGCCACAAGCTGGGCTCGAACTCACAACCACCGCACAAAAGGCAGAGGCTCAATCTGTTGAGCTAACGGTACATGTGAGTAGAGGGGTCTGTGGGCCGTTATAGTACTAATTCTCCCGGGCCGAAATTCTGCCCCTGTACGGCTCTGGTCGGTGCTTCCACTTGGCACGGCCGCAAATTTAGCATCTGCACGGTTTTTTTTAACCTCACGAAGGTGTGCTGCATGTCTGTGCAACTCTCGGCCGAGTGCGGATGGTGCGTTCAGGAGCGTCGGAATTTTCTATACTACTGAAAATAACTGGGTTTACAACGGCTTACATGTGAAGAATTTGAATGTGTTGGAGACAAAATGACCCCTGACAAAAAGTGGGGGGGACACATCCCCACCGTCCCCCCCTAAACTGACGCCTATGCCTGTAATGCTTCAAACTGAACAATGATCAGTGTTTCTGTGTCATTTTGGGCTGGACTACTGGGATAAACTATGAACTGCTGCAACATAAAATGCCACAACTACACTTTCTGTTGCATAACGCCACCCTTGTAAACCAAGTCTGTGCTACACTAACACTAAATCAAAAACCATAGATACAGGTGTGCACGTTACAGACAAACCACACCTTATACTGTTGCTGGCCACGCTAAGGGGGAATTCTATCTTGTTTCTTTTACATTCACACGAAAGAAAGAAAATGAATTTGAAAGTAAATTCAGTTACTGTACGTGAGACTCATTACCGGATGAAATGCTGTGGTTTACACTGAGCGCAGTGCTGTGACTCATCGATTAGCAATGCTGCCTCTCAGAGGGAAAGTCCTGTTGTTTCTTTTTCCTTCTGCAGACGTTTAGGCTGGGTCAGCTTTAAAGTCTAACAGCCTGTATGCACACGTGTCAGTGTGACAGTGTTTCCTGGTATGTTAGATTTTAATTGCTGACCTGTCCAGCGTCTTTCCTCCCTGTCAGTTGATGCATGCTGGGTTGGACTCAAAGATTCCATGTAACCAGAGAAAATAAATAAATACACTGCGGTGCTTCACAGAAAGAGCATGAAGATGTTCTGTTTATTTAACATTTATTTAGACATGCTTGATTGACGCAGTTTTCACTTGTCTGAAATAAAATATTAGTAACCATAACAGAGTTGTCATGCAAAGATATTAAGTTGAGAAGTTAGACGTATTGGTGTTGGATGTAAATCATCATTTGCAGTCGTGCAAAGAAGACATTCTTCCCCAGCAAAGAGGACGATGCACCATGCATAGCCACGGCATGCAATTAAATAAGAAAACATCATGCAGCATTAAATGTATTACATATATAACATGTAAAATATAATTTATTTTGCACATAGAATTTATTTATAGCAATTTTTATCTTTTCTATTTTTATTATTTTTTATGATTATTACTATTTTGTTTTTTATCTTGTCTCATTTTGTTATTTCAGTTGTGTGAAAGGAACTTACAAAATAGGAATTTCATCACTTAGGGTAACCACTGTGTTTCTGCTGTGTGTGACAGTAAAGTTCTTGAATCTTGAATCTTAGCATCTAAGCAACAAGAAGAAACAATGCTGACTGCTTCAATAGCGAAGTGACTTACAAACACCTGAGAGGTGCAGTGGTCCAATCAGCAACCTGGAAGAGGGTCATCAGAAGCCCAGCAACAGGTAGAAAATACACATTTATAAAAAAATATCCAGTATGATGCCTAAACTCTGTCGAGTGTGAAGCCAACAGTATGAGGATGCTGCAACCCTCTGAACCCACCTGCAGCTTCCAGATTATGCTGCACGTTGTCTTTCAAAATTTACTACAATGCCTCCATTTATCTGAGACAGAAACTGTAAAAACTGAAAAGGAAAATCCCAGATATTGATTTTTTTTAGCAGTTCTCGAATGTCATGTGTAACTTTTGTAGCAAAATTCCTTAAATTCAACACTTCAATTTCAGTTCAATACTTTTTATATAGCGCAGATTCACAGCATGTCATCTCACAGCGCTTAGCAAGGTACAGACCTTACGAATTAGAAAGAGAGAACAGAAAACCAAGCAATCCAAAGACGTCTTTGGATTCCCTATGAGCAACAGTGGGAAACCCTGGAACAGGGAGGGGAAAAAAATCTCATGCAGAACCAGGATCTGGGAAGGCAGCCGTCTGCCTCTACTGATTGGGTGAGAGGGGTGAATCCCAACATTTAATCAAAATTGCCTTCTTTTCTTGTCTCTTTTAAAAATTTGCCAAAGATGAACTGTTTGCTCAAGAAACATTCTGTAAAAACAAAAAAAACTGCATCGCATGCTTATGAGTACCAAACCGGCCTACTGATATGCACTTGTCCAAAACTAAATGAAAACTATTTGCATATAATTGTACAGGCCCCCGTTGTAGGGCCTAAACAGCTATCACCTTTCGGGACCTGGACACTCGACCTCTGGGTGTCATGTGGGGTGTAGCACTGGAAGCTTTGTTAGTTCTTGCTCTGTACGCTGCATAAATGCTCAGATCTGAGGTTTTCCCAGCAGAATATTGCATTATAAAGATGATCAATGTTATTTGCCTCACTTAATGTTGTAAGCTTGGCGTAGTGGCACATGAACCAGTTGTCAACATGTTTCAGGTTCTGATTAGATGCAGCTGATCTTCTGAGCAAAACAAGGACTACTTGAAGACACCGGTTTTGGTGCCTGTTTACAGGACGACAAACTCCCTAGAGAGGAAGCTGAAGGACGTAATAAAGTGTGTGCACCCTTAATGATATGATCTGTACAATTCCTCTAAAAAAACATATCACATGCCAATTTAAGATTGTGCATGATATAAGATTGTCAGATCGCCCACCCTCTAACTGAAAACTACACAACAGTTACATCTGACACCACAGATGCGATATAAACCTGAGGCTGGTGCATCTTCATTAATCCTCCCCAGAGGCACGACAGCTATCTGTTGTGGCTGGAACCTTTCTCTGGTTTAACACCTCAGGCATTCCCCAGACAGATGGGACTCATCGGTTTCCTACGGGAGCTTCAACCACACTGGAAACTCTATACACCCCCGCAACAGGCAGGTCAGCATGAACAGACACACACAGAGACTGTAACAGAAACCTGCTACCTATCACTGCTGTTGTCTTCTAAGTTTGTCTCAGATGGTAAAATGAGATGAGCTGATTTTGGACCATTTCCAGGGCAAGTATTTTGTCTGTGTGTGTTTGGAGCTGACACACAGTAACTGCGGGCCAAGCTTTAAGACTGGATAACCTGGTAAAGTTGGTTTTCAGGACTGTGAGAAACAGACTCTCAGTGAGAATGTACACATGCTTTTACAGTTACCAACATGATCACTATGCTTAAGTTCTCACTGTAAGAACAGCTTATGATATATGTCGTATTAATGCTGCAAAAAAGTTATTAACTAGGATTTAAAAGGGGAAATGTGTGTGGGTACAAAATGTGGTTAGATTGTGACATAAAGTAAATTCTCAGTATCTTTTTCACTGTGATCTGTCTCCTTGTTTTGGAGTCTAAAGGCTCTTTTTTCCAACCTAATCATGTCTGTTGCTTCTTTTATTATTAGTTATTATTGCAGTCTGGTTATTAATTAAGTTCTCTGGTGGAAGGAAGACATTTTTGTTCCTCTCATACATAATCCGCTGAGTTATGCGCGTCTCCCGGCCTGCATGTTTGTGGTGGAAGTGGAATGTCTGTGTAGTGTGGATCACTGGCTTGCTGGCTGTTTTTGATTGTTTAATAAGAGTTGCTATGGGCTGTGCATCGCGATGATCACACGTTTTAGATGGTTTGATCATTATTTTCTATGTGTTTCGTAGCCGTACACCACTTTGACGCACTTGCTGCCAATCATCTGCGTGTTGAATGTTTCAATAACTCATCTGTAATGTGAATATTGACACTTGTACACAGTTGTAGCCAAGTCAAACCACATCAGGAATGACTGACTCATAAGTAGTGTTGCAACTGAAGAATGATCCTTTGTGTTTTGTGTCACTGGCTACCACTAACTCATGAGTGTCAACTTAAAGCGTCAAAGAAATGATTTATTAATATCAGCAGCTAAGCTAAGAAGTTTATTATTAACATTTGCTGCAATAACATTTTGCCTCCAATGAGAATAGGGATAAGAGGTGCCTTGTTACAGGATTTTTTTCCGGTCCTGAACATCTCTTAGTTGACTGCATGTGAAAAAAAAACTTTCAAATCTTTAACAGGTAGAAACTCAACAGTATCATAGAGATTAGAGGCAGCTGAATGACTTTCACCCAAACCTGACAGATAGCCTTGACCTCTGCCCTCTCGACACCTCGTGTGCCCTGAGGACAGCAGCAATTAGTTAAAGGACACCACACATAGCCCAGCAACGCATATTTTACACTCCTCATCCCCATCTACAACCCATAGTGTGCTCCTTTCATGTCATGTTTATTTAAAACTAGTGTAAGTATTGTGTGCGGTTTAGGAAAAGGTCTGAGTCCTTTAAGAGCCCCGTAGGTGTGACCACTCCTTATTGTGCAAAGCAGTGAAGTTTACAGGAATTATCTACATGAGTAGGCTGAGCTGGCAGCATATTTGACTATTGTGCCTAAATCTGTCTTGCACGCAATATCTATGCATCAGCATTCAGCGGGTTGACAGAGTTCAATCTCTGCTCACAGAACACAAAGGCTCAACTCTGCTTAGTCACGTAGACACTGATTTAAATGTGAGATAAACTCAACAAATCTGCAGGATTTGATTGATTAAGTTAACACTATGAAGTCTTTTTTAAAATTTTTCCTTGGCTTTTAACTAATTATGTGATTTATATGAGCTTTGCGGCGAATTTTTAGCAATGGTAGCAACAAATGGCAACACAAAGGCGATTGAAGATACTTTACAAAGTGCATTAAAATGATTTTAAAGAAAGAAGAAAAACAACATTGCAGAGCTTTTATTCTGTCTCAGCTGGAAATCTGAGCTCCTTGCCACATAACAATATTGATAACAAAGAAAGAGATTCATAAAGCCCAATTAAACAATCATTTTAACACATTAAATATAGAGTATGCAAATTTTTCCAATTACAAGTTTAGCCAAACTCCAGTAGCTGGGGTCTTGTGTGAACGCTGGAAAAAAATCTGGTGTTTGTACACAGCCCAGATTTTAGAAATGAGAGACAAAGTTTCTCAGACAGATTCACACATCACTGTCTGTCTTTTACACAATTGTGCATGTGCACGGGACAGCAGGAAACACAGAGGAGGTCAATCTGACACATGCTAACAATCTGAATATGCTAACTACCTAAACATCCACACACTTCACCGTGAAGCTCTGGGCTATTTGTAACATTTCCACTTTAACAAAACTTCTTGAGATCCTGTCGATAAAATGTAGGAGGACAAAATGAACAAGCTTAGGCTCTATGGATAAGATCATTTTGAAATGTAGTAATCAAAACTGCAAATTAGAGAGTGCATAAAAGTTTTTCAAAAGAGTTTTTAAATATTGATAGTCTGCAGTTGATCTATCTATCTATCTATCTATCTATCTATCTATCTATCTATCTAATTGCTATTATATCTGGATTATTAGGGCTATCCTGAGACTCCTTGTATATTGGAGGAAGTGGTTCTTTGAGCAGAGGTACTGACCTTACATTGTTGTCTTAGACTAAACTCTCTCAGTGACATGTTATCCTTTATCTCTGTTACACCTTTTAACTCCTGGGCTCTCTCACCTGTCACCATGTGACAGTAACATACAGCTCTTTGGATGGACTGACCTCTCCATCCTCTTCTCTTGACACTTTGTATTCTCTACCAACGTAACCAAAGCTCTCCAAAGTAACCTTTCACTTCCTCAACCTCCCCGCTCCTTCTCTTATTCATTTTTCTCTCTCACCACTATGAGCTTTCTTAGTCTCTCTCTCTCTCCAGTTTCCTTTGTTTTTTCTCTCATTCTATAGTGTCCTGCCCTCTCTGCCATCACCCCCGCTCTGCTCTATTCTCAGGGATGAAGCCTGAGGATCAAAGCAAATGCCTTCAGATGTTGAGCCAATCGGAAGTGGAGGAATCCTAAAACTGTAAAGTGGTCTGGTACTTCCCTGGAAGTCCGAGAAAATATGTGCATACTTTCTCTCACACACTCTACAGAGTTGTGTTACCATCTCTTGAAAGGGAATTACACTGACTCACCTTCAAACAAACACACTCCTTGCCTAACCCTTCAACTCAAAATGAAACTTACTCTTAAACCAAGGCTTCATCTAAAAATGTACAAAGTTTAATTCCCAAAAGTCAGCTGAATCCCCACTGTGTGACTGACTGAGCAAATAAATTTATGTCCCCACAATATGAGAAAGACAAATACACTGACACCACATACATAATCTCCTTTCCTGCATTGAGCTGCTGATGTTCAGTTTGTAGGTTTTCGTGTTTACACAAAGAACTACTGTGCAAAAAAAAAGAAAAGAAAATCCAGTAAAACTTTTTTTTTTTTTTTGCCTCAGAACATGACTGTTTAAGATCAAGGAGATTAAACATTTTAAAGGGAATGTAGGATATCTGGTCGGTCCACCACTTTGATCTCCACTGGAATTTCTCATTAACTATTGAACAGATCTATAGGGAAAATGAAGAGAAAACCTTTCACAATGATGTTTTTTTATTATAAGAAAGGAAAGATCCCAAACTACTTTCAGACTTTAGGTCAACTCACTTGACAGCACAGTCATTAAACTCTATGCCAAAGTATCAGTGTGTTACTGAGAAATTCATCCTTAATTATGTTAATTATGATCAGAGTAGCTCATAATTTTTTTTATTCTTCTGCCTGTCATTCATGCAATAACAGTTACCTCAACTAAATGTACCACATGTTGACTTCCAAGATAAAACTTTGATTGATTAAGAAGTCTTATCTGTTCTACAAAATGGAAAAAAAATGGGCTTTGATGCAAATTTCTTTTTAATTTCCCATGTTGTGCTAATGACTAAACACTTGGTATCACTCTTAAAGCTCTGGAGTCTGTACGTGTGAGTGTTTTGTCACAGAGCTGACAATATGTCCTTAGTAACCTGCTCTTGTTTGCATAGCAACTGGTGGCGCAGTGCAGTTAAAGCACAATCTAATCTACAAAGGATGCTGCATCATATGCTATAATCTTTAACAATGACTGACTTATTCAAAAGTTATTGGGGCATTTTTTATAGCCCGTTTACTGAATAACTTATCCAGTTCACACAATAGTTCCAAATCATTGTAAAGCCAATGAAAGCAAAACTGGAACAGCCGTCTCACAATTGTTTTGATCAGTTAATGTGCTCCTTTAAACCATTTTAATGTCAGTTCATGGTTTATGTGCTGACCGGTGTCGAGCACGTTAACCAGCCTACTACAGGATACAGACGGTTGCATTGCCCCTCATATTCACTCAGAAAAACACACTTGGCTAATGTGGATTCTTCCAAAAGGTTGGCTCTGACACTGAAATCTTTACATAACATAGCATCTAGTTATGGATCACGATGGAGCACCATTTCAGCGATAATTCCTGAAGGGTTTTGAGCACTGTAGATGGAAATAACACAGGACTTCTGGAGATTTTAGAACTTGTCCTGGAGCACCGTTGATGGATCAAAGCTTATTTTAATGCCATTCAGCAACTGCTTCAATCACAGCTCTTTAGAATGAATGAACTTTAAAGGTGTGGATGATTGTAGACCTACTCCCACAACCTTTCCACAAAAGCTAGTATTTGTTTTAAGCATTATTTGCTTTCTTGAGGCATCATTGCATCAAGACTTGCAGTACGTATAGTTTGAGATATATTATCCCCACAGCTAGTTCTGGATAGACCGTGAGTCTTCACCCAGTTCCCAGAGGAAGTCATCTAGGAGGAATCTCATGCCTGAACCACCTCCACTGGCTTCTTCCAACATAAAGGAGCAGATACTCCAAGCTCCGTCCAGATGTCTGAGCTCCCCTCTCCAACCACCCTATGGAGGAAGCTCATTGGTTGCATTGCACCTAATATTGCCCCATAAAAACATACTTGGCTCTGACACTGAAATCCTGCTAACCCCACCCCTCTCATTCCCACTATCACCCAACCAGCCAATTCAGATGGACGCCTTCCCAGAGCCTGGTTCTGTCGGAGGTTTTATTTTCTCCTCCCTACTCTAGGTTTTTTTTTTTTTTTTTTTAATTTCTTCCCATCGTCGCTCATTGAATAAAAAATCCAAAAGCAGCTTTGGATCGTTGGTTTTCCATTCTCTGTTTAATAAGGTCTAGACCTTACAATGCTAAATGCTGTTAGATGACATGTTGTGAATTTTTGCAATATAAATACAATTCTCTTGAATTTAACCTGCTTCTATCCACAATGCCATTCTTTTGGTGAGTACCCAGAGCTTGTGATCGTAGGTGAAGGTTGAAGATCAGAGTGGTAAATCTGGTTCAGCTCCCTCTTCACTTCAAAGATCCAGACGTTGTACTTGACCGAATTAGCTGTTCGGAACGCACAGTTTAGCCTGTGACTTCTTTACCTACAAACATTACTGTCATTGAAACAATCTGTTGATGCATTTCTCTCATGTTAGATCATTTATGGGTTAATCCTGTGGGATCCTGACTAGTATTTACACTTTACTTCTGCCTTTATTTAGTAAAATCTCTTTCTCAAAAAAAGGAAAAAGACAAACAAAAGAAAGATTATAGGTCCAAGACATTAATTTTCCCAACACAATACGAAGGCTGAGGATGTCACCTGACATTAAGCTGTGAGGAGTGACTGAGGAGTACATGTGAATGATGAGACACATGTAGTGTTTAACCCAGAGCTTCTGACTCACTGATAACAGAGATAATCTGAATCACATCCCGGATGTAGTTTAAAATCGTTGAAATGTTCCCCAAGCATAGGAAAACATTCCTGACAGTTTTGCCACTGACTAACTACACAATCTGAGTCAGCTTAGCGGGCTGCATTTTTTGCCCCTCTGGTCTTGCAGTGGCACCTTACGAGTTTCTGGATGGTGCACGTATACAAAAATAAATTGGTCCACGCTTGCAATCTGGGCCTAAACCTGGTCAAAAAGGCCTACTTTAAATCTGATTTGAGTCTGCTATGTGAAGCCTGATGAAAGACATCATGATGTGATCACTTCCTACAAAAGGTGTTTAAAAAATGAAGATGACGGGTATTTTTTTTTTTTGTACGATGCATATTGGGGTTAAAAACAAGCTGTCATAATTGAATTTAATTCAATGTAAATTCAAAGTTATTTTTCTCATCAACACTTTGTTCACACAGACGGGCAACTACTATTGTTGGAATGGTTAAGTCGTTTTTTAAAATTTAATATGAGCTATATCTTTGTTCAATAACTGCTTAGAAGCAATTACATGAGAAGAAGAGATATGATTTTGGGCAAATTGGCAGTCTTAATGGTGATTTGGCAGTTGGATTATTTTAGGTCAACGTAGGCTAACTGCGTTGTGCACCTGTTATGTTCTGGATTCCAAGTAACATATTTGTGGGAGTGTATTTATTTCTGGAAGACTGAGAGACAAAAACATGAGATATGGTAAGAGGGAAATCATTTTTCTGCAGTCTCAACCCTCCCTTCCTCCCTCTGTTTCTTAAGAAAACTCTTCTAGCTGTTTCTATCACAGATTTGTCCACTTCACTGGAAGGTGCTAATTGTGAAATACCAGTGCTAAAATTTTATTGATTATTTTTAGAATATCTGATTTGTTTGAAGAACATGCATAATAATTGTTCTCACTTTAATTATCTCTAAATTTGGAGCCTGACAAGGTGAAATCCTTCTAACTGGCTCTCCAAGAATTTGTGATTTTGATCAGCATAGTCCTGTGAGAATGGGAGAACAGGCTTGGTTAAAAAACAAACTGAAGACCAATTATAAGTTAAAAGTGCACAGTTTGTTCCAGCAATACAAAAATATATATTTAAAAATATCCCGTGTGAATAATTACCAGGATTCTCACATAAAATCTCTTGTCTAATGAGACAGTTGGATCACTGCTGTCTCTCTAATTAGGCCTCTTGTCCTTCACAGGGCAATTTTCAACACAAAACATATGTTTCATGTTCTCATGTCCAGCTGCAGTGTGGATGAAAACAGAATCCATTCAGATTCCAGTAATTTTCCTGAGAGTTTTGAACCCTGAGTGCTTCACTCTGCTGCAGATAAAATGCTGGACTGAAACACTTGATGATCAATGGGGATGCTGTGGTCTCCCAAAGCACACGGTGATGCACTTGAACAGTGTCACGAGAAGGACACAATAATAAACTCATTAAACCTCAGTGATTACAGTCTGGCTCGTCTTCATCTGTTATTATCTGTATTTAGAAGTAGTTCTCCTGAGAAGGTTGTGTGCACCAAACAGCAGCTTTGACACAAACACAAAGCATAACCTCTGGGCTACAGGGGAGGTAATTATGCTAAATTATTTTTGATTGTTTAATAATTTCACATTATCAGTCACATGTTGATCTGTTTCATTAAATTACCCCTGTACATGCAACAGCATGTACCGTCAGCCAACCCAGCTTATGTTACCAGAACGAGACATTTCCTGATTTTACCTGAATAATAATGTCATGAAGAGTGTTAACAAAAGATTTTGTAGATAGATAGATAGAACTTGTTTAATTCCAATTGTGCCATCATTTATTTTGCACAAAAGAAATGAATAAAATAATTTAAAAATTCTCATTAAGAGTAGTGGTAATGGAAGAAGTCAACTGCCAAATCTGTTATACTTTGGTAAATATAGTAACTCTGCAGTGTAAAGTCTCTTTCATTCAGCTTTTCACTTGTGTATTAAGAAAAACTATGAACACTAACAATATTAAGTATGTATAATTGCCTCTATCAGAGTGTTTTATATCATATCAATGGATTATTAGTACGAAGTAAGATTTATAGGACTGGTCAGTCTCATTGGTTTACAATTGAGGAATATATATTCAGTTACAGGATTTGTATAGAATATCTTTTTTCTATGAATCTGTAATTAGCAAGCTACTAGTAACTATCAGCTAGCAACTGTAGGTTGGTAAAAATACTGTCATTTAAGTTATAACAATCACCCCCAAGTTAAACTGAAAAGCAGTCCTCTAATGTTTTTTATCATGACCTTGATCTTACACCATTACTCAACTTTCTGCCGCTGTTTCAGTTCTTGTTTTGACATCAGATCAGGTGCTGACTGGCCATCCGGAAGTCTGGGAGTCTTTCCAATGGACAAGCTTTCAACAGGTCATCTTTGCTGCAGTGACACACCTGGTGGAATCTGCAACTGCGAGTAGCGACTTTGAGACTCTTTTGAATGGTAACTGGACGAGCCCCAAGTAGAGGGCAGAACCACGCCCATGCATGATACTCTGTATTAATTTTGATCATCCTACGTATATCCCTTCCTACTTGATCTGCTGACCTGTAACTCCACAACTGAGCAGGGGACCTTAGACTGATCTTCAGTTCCAAGTTTGATTATCCTGACTTCAGCACTTGCAGAGATATCTGACCGGACATACCCACCCACCCACACACATACATACTTACCCAGCCAGCCAGCCACATGCCGAAGCGAATGCAGTAACCCCGCTGACGTACGTCAGGCGTGGTTAACAAGTCATCCAATGGCAGGTAAACCATACCACACTGACGATGGCAGCAGAAACATGGATCGAAAGAGAAAACCTGGTGCAGTGAAACAAAGAAAAATGTGTTAAAATCTATGTAATAGATTTTTTAAAGTAGTGATGATAAAGACAATGAAAGAGCAGAAACATCAGAGAGGAGAGAGCAGCTGCTTTGTCTGTGCTGTAAAGTGACTTAATGAACTGACTCAATGTTTATAACCTTTGGGTTTCACTGCTACAGGTGTGACCACCTCCATCATGTGTACAGTGTTTTAAAAAGGCTCATCGGTATCAACTGTAAGAATAAAAGGAAATTTGATAACTTTCTTTGGAACCAGTCATCAATTTTATTTGACATTATAGCCTATAAAACATAAAATATTTGATAGCTACCACAGAAATGAAAATAATATGCTGAACAGTCGAGCATGGCTTTGAACAAGGACGAGAAATGAGGAGAGAGGAATGAGCACAGATCCAATTAGAGGTGCACTACTGAATGTTAGAGTGTGACAGTGAAGCAAATTAGAGACACAATACAGCCTCCATATAAGCAAAGTTGGACTTCATTCTGTTGTTTCATTGCAATGAATAGAATGAATAGCAAGTAGGTTGGAGTATTTTAAATCATTCTCATCGTAAAAGAAGGCTGTATAATTAGCGGTGAGGTTTACATTTTAGCTAAACACCGATGAACTCACTGTGGGGTTTTTTAATTAAGGATTTATTGACCGACAAACATGTCGCGTCAGTTTAAGTTTAGTGAATCAGATTCCTCACACAGGTTTAGCCACATTTTGTTGTTGCTTTTGTGGCAAACAACACACAAATCTGATCAAACACCACAATGGAGACGTGATGAAGCAGATTAGCTGAGTTATTAATCACTTGTTTTCAAAGAAAAGAGCAAAGTTTCAAAGTCTGACTCTGACTTGTAGAGTCACGACCACCGGACGTCTAAGATTTACAACAAAGTCAAAGTTATATGCAAATCTACTGTTAACTGCTGCTTGTAAATATGCCAGTTCATCTCCTTGTCCTTTATGAAACACAGAAGTAAAGAACTGACTAAATGCGAAATTGCTAAATATGTATTTTACATTAGCCTAAAGACGCTGATTCTAAACAACGTACCGAACAGAGCAGAAAAAATGTTGGACAAATTAACTTTTGCCTCCAGATAAGTTTGCTGCAAGAGCTTTACTGTCATGCAAATAAAAATTATGCAACTGACTTCAAACTAACCAAACTATGACACAGAACTGACTTCGCTGTTGTCCTACTGCTCTGAGTCAGACATCATAAGTGCAAAGGTAAAGCGCAGATGCAGGTTGTTTTGCACATTTCACAAAAAAAATCACAAAACTGTATTTGGACACAGTTTGTGGTAAAAATGCTGACAACACCCAACCTGCTTGTTGCGTTTTGTGTGTGTGTTCCAGTCTACGCTCTCTTCCACGGAAAATCATTTCAGTCGACTGATAAGGAGTTCCTGCTCTGCCCCGCTGGACCTGAAACGCTCACTTGGAAAGAGGAAGTTGGCAAAATAACTACAACTACAAGAGGTCAGGAGGTCACAGCGCAGTCTCAACTCGCCGCTCCGACTGATGATACACAACCATAAAAGCATGACTATTACACCTGCCGTAGGGTTCAAAGGTGACTCTGCACACGCTCAGTGGAGCCCAGAATAGCTAGCGAACAAACAAAGAGAGCTCCATGATTTATGTTCTTCTTCACACGTGGCTTTGTTCATTTGTTGATCGCTGTTTGTCTGAGTTACTGCGAAACACTGACTGTCATAAAATTCATATCTGCGTCAAGATTTCAAGGAACCTTTTTGCGTAGAACCAATCTTTACTCAGCAGCTAACGCAAGCTGACTTATCAAGCTTCATGTGAAAGTGTGTGTCACAGTGTCAGTCATGTACATATCCCTTCATGACAGGACAAGAATAGCTTATTTTGTAATAATAATATCTCTATTTTTGTCCATTTTAGCTGTGTGCACAGTGATTTTTGATCCTTTAAAATCTCCGCTTTCTTTTTTGTAATATTATTTTTATTTTGCCTTTGCCTTTCGGCTTTTTTGACTACTTTAAAACAGGAAAGTGGGAGGAAGAATTGGGGAAAGAACTGCAGAAAAGGGCCACGGGCTGGATTCAAACCCATAGCCGCTGCGTCAGGGACTATAGTCGCCCTCTCCCCTCCAACCTATCCCTTTTAATCTGATAGTATCTGAACATGAGGGCTTCATATCTGAATGACCACCCTGCTCACTTTTCTATAAAAGTAACGACGGCAGTCGGTCAGGTGGGGAAACATTTCACTTTCGACACGACACAAGTCTGAATCTCCAGCGGTCACATCATTGGACAGACAAGTATCTGTGATGTAGTTCATGACTTTTCCCACATATTACAACCAATATTTGTCTATAAACATCCCAGAGAGTAAAAAACACAATTTGCAGATCAATTCAAATCATGTCTCGCTCTCATTCACTTTGCTTCGATGGAGACACACATACTTGTGTATTTTCAGCGGCAAAATACTTTAGTTAGACCAGACAAACCATGAGCAGGACACCTTGGCATATATGAGGTATCTCTGCAGAGCTGTTGTCTTTCATCCTGCAAAATGCTGCCAGATGTAGTAGGACATCCTGGTAATTTTTAGCATACTGTTTTTGACATGTTATGTATTGGAACATACTGAATATTTTCTGGCATATTATATAATATGGTGGATTGGGTATTGGAACAAGCCCTAGTTGTCTGACAGTATAAAAAGAAGAAGAAAGAAGGGGAAGCAGAAGAAGAAGAAGAAAGTTGTAATTATTCTTTCCTGTCAGCTGATATTGGAAATGTTAAATGCTGTCCAGAGGTGAAGACAGTGAAAGATCAACCATGTGGATTAAAGGTTTGCCTTATGAGAACTTATTTGAGAAAGCTGATTCTATTACACATTAAGCCAATTTTGCCAAAAAGTCAAAATCCCTCTCAAGTGAGCATACATTTTTTATGCGGCCATTCCCGTTCACATTTTCTAATGTGATAGTACAAAATGTATACACACGTGGACAAAATTGTTGGTACCCCTCAGTTAAAGAAGGAAAAACCCACAATTCTCACTGAAATCACTTGAAACTCACAAAAGTAACAATAAATAAAAATTTATTGAAAATTAAATAATCAAAATCAGCCATCACTTTTGAATTGTTGATTAACATAATTATTTAAAAAAACAAACTAATGAAATAGGGCTGGACAAAAATGATGGTACCCATAACTTAATATTTTGTTGCACAACCTTTTGAGGCAATCACTGCAATTAAACGATTTCTGTATTTGTCAATGAGCGTTCTGCAGCTGTCAACAGGTATTTTGGCCCACTCCTCATGAGCAAACAGCTCCAGTTGTCTCAGGTTTGATGGGTGTCTTCTCCAAATGGCATGTTTCAGCTCCTTCCACATATGTTCAATGGGATTCAGATCTGGGCTCATAGAAGGCCACTTTAGAATAGTCCAACGCTTTTCTCTCAGCCATTCTTGGGTGTTTTTGGCTGTGTGTTTTGGATCGTTGTCCTGTTGGAAGACCCATGACCTGCGACTGAGACCAAGCTTTCTGACACTAGGCAGCACATTTCTCTCCAGAATGCCTTGATAGTCTTCAGATTTCATCGTACCTTGCACACTTTCAAGACACCCTGTGCCAGATGCAGCAAAGCAGCCCCAAAACATTACTGAGCCTCCTCCATGTTTCACCGTAGGGACAGTGTTCTTTTCTTCGTATGCTTGGTTTTTGAGTCTATGAACATAGAGTTGATGTGCCTTACCAAAAAGCTCCAGTTTGGTCTCATCTGTCCAAAGGACATTCTCCCAGAAGCTTTGTGGCTTGTCAACATGCATTTTTGCAAATTCCAGTCTGGCTTTTTTATGAGTTTTTTTCAGCAGTGGTGTCCTCCTTGGTCGTCTCCCATGAAGTCCACTTTGGCTCAAACAACGACGAATGGTGCGATCTGACACTGATGTACCTTGGCCTTGGAGTTCACCTTTAATTTCTTTGGAGGTTGCTCTGGGATCTTTGGATACAATTCCAACGATCCGTCTCTTCAATTTGTCATCAATTTTCCTCTTGCGGCCACGTCCAGGGAGGTTGGCTACTGTCCCGTGGGTCTTGAACTTCTGAATAATATGAGCCACTGTTGTCACAGGAACTTCAAGCTGTTTAGAGATGGTCTTATAGCCTTTACCTTTAAGATGTTTGTCTATAATTTTTTTTCGGATGTCCTGGGACAATTCTCTCCTTCGCTTTCTGTTGTCCATGTTCAGTGTGGTACACACCTTTTCACCAAACAGCAGGGTGACTACTTGTCTCCCTTTAAATAGGCAGACTGACTGATTATGAGTTTGGAAACACCTGTGATGTCAATTAAATGACACACCTGAGTTAATCATGTCACTCTGGTCAAATAGTTTTCAATCTTTTATAGAGGTACCATCATTTTTGTCCAGGCCTGTTTCATTAGTTTGTTTTTTTAAATAATTATGTTAATCAACAATTCAAAAGTGATGGCTGTTTTTGATTATTTAATTTTCAATAAATTTTTATTTATTGTTACTTTTGTGAGTTTCAAGTGATTTCAGTGAGAATTGTGGGTTTTTCCTTCTTTAACTGAGGGGTACCAACAATTTTGTCCACGTGTGTATAAAACTGTCAGGCTGGCTGCTGCCAGGCCCAGATAGTGCCTCCCCTCCCTCTCTCTCTCTCTTGCAGGGTGGCTCAGCAGTGCAGCAGCAAGAACAGGTGTGCCTCATCGGCAGCCCCCAAAGAGACGAAGTGTTAGTTTAGTCGACCGTAGCTTCTGCCCTCGTATAGGACAGCGTTTCATAGAATTCATTAATCGTAGTGTTACCTCATATGTTGAGATTATCGTAGTTGGCTGATTAGCAGTGCTTCAGTGTTTGTTTAGCGAGAGTAAAGATTGTGTTTCGTAGCCGTTGTAGTTCCAGTCGTTAGTAGTCGCTGTGAGTAGTTTTGGAACCGAGGGTTCAGTTTCTTGTTGTTGCAGCCATCTTAGTTGTAGTTTTTTGAAAATCTCTGTGAATAAAATTATTTTGTTAAACTTAAAGACTGTCTGTCATTTCCTGCGCCTGACCCACCCAGAAATCATAACAAAAACATGTTACAGAAACATGGCTGTGATTCCTCTTTTCCTGTTTTTGTTGGGAATTAATTTGTGAGAGATGTTGAACTTCACTGGTGTTACCTTAAGAGTCATGGCCCCTCCCTCCTCTGTGCTGCATCTCAGACCAGCTGACAGCCCGGCCGATCAGACAGGGCCGCTGAAAAAGCGCAGCTGTGTGTGATGATTAATCAGCAGCAGTTAAAGCCTGGCTCACCCTGTCACTCCCCGCTGGATCGTTGCTCTTGCTAGCTCTCCGTCAGCCACTCTGCCCCAGGTCCGTGTTGGCTCCAGACTTCCCCCTCCCTGTTCAACCCTGCCTGGCTTGACCCTGAAGCTTCCCCTCTCTGTCCTTGCCTTGGCTCTACTTCGCTGCTTTCCTGCAGCAGCCTGACTCAGCCGAGCGTCGGCAGGCCCGGCGTGCGTCGCCACCTCCCAAGCCCGGACATTTAGTGAGTTGAAAAAATAAAACTCATGAGTTTGACATGATTCAGTTACTGAGATACATTATGACTATTCCACTTTGTGAGATATTTGAGGAGCAGTATTTCCTCCTTAGGAATTCTTCTTAGTACATGTAATCCTGACTCCTGCCATTATTTAAATACATGCTTTTATTTGATCATTTACAGTAGCTACACTGCAGTTTCTCCACGTGTGTAGGCCTCACTGGTAAAAGCATATATGACTCACAGTAAACATACATCTTACAGTATGAGATGTCAGCATTGCGTGACTTCTGTGAGGATTCCCACACATCGATGTTTGACTTGCAACAAGACAAACAACTCTCGAAATTTAAGGCTTTGAACACATGCAGTATAACTACAAATGGCTCGATCCCTCCTAAGTACGCTTCTTCTCATTTGCTTACAGTAAACTAAACAGTGGATACTTCAGTTGATTTAAAGCAGGATTATGAGTCAGTCACCAGTTTCACAAGAACATACACCCAATAATCCTATTTGTCTGACCTTCCACGTGGCTTCTCACTGCGTTCTGAAGTTTTAAATTGCTCTACTTTTTCACCAGAAAAAGGAGAAAACGATACTGAAGTTGACTAGCAGGCCTGCTTGAAAAACTGAATGTTACACCCAACGATGATTGCATCTCGTAATTTTTCTCTGTAAGGGAGAGTTGCGTTTCCAGATCTGTTACACCTGTCACAGCTGTCTTAGATCTGGTGTTGTGAAGTTGTGCAAGACTGAAATCTTGGCATTTGGAATATTCAGTGAGAGCAGACCTCACACAGGCACAGTTTTTCTTGCTTCTTTTAGCCAGCGTTATCCGGCAAATATTGTTGTGTAACATCTCCTGCACAGTAGATTGATTTACCGGTTCTATAAAGGGGGTTGATGTTATTCCCGTCCTGGACGCACCCAAACACAACGAGGAAGCTAGAGTCCCATCCCGTCTCACCTGGTAAGTAGAGGGAAGTCGACTCCACCGAAAGCAATGGGATGCTAATCCACGGCTCTACTCCTTCTACGCCCAGAGGTCCAATTACGACCCGTCCCTTTACCTGTTTATATCTGCTCACCTGCAGCTCAAACACTAACCCACGAAGATTTGTTTCTGACAAGAAGGTCATAAGTTTGGTCCTGTTTTGGTGAAATACTCCAAGAAGCTTTGTTTGATTGTTAAATTGATAATTTTCACAAATCAGGCTGTTTAGAAGGAAATAATTCCACGTGTTGGATGTTTTGTCATTAAATTTCATTCATAAATGGAATTCAATGGTCCCCACAGGATGACCTGCAATGACTTTATCCTCCAGCTATTTATCTGGTGTCGCTATCAGGTCAAAATTGCACAGTAATATGATTTATCACCAAATTCTGAGAAAGCTAATAGCATTCCTATTTGCCACATCTGTACTGTTTTTAATACTAATTATTCTGGTTGAAAAGTTTTCTTTCTAAACCTTGCCAAATAGGTATCTCTGAAGAATGTTTAAAAAAAAAGATCAGTGTCCCATTGAAGTTCTGCAACTATATCATGTAAAAACTAAAAAATAATAATACAGGATCCCACATTCCGCTTTTATTTATTCGATTATCCAGATTTGAGGGAGAAATGTCCTCACTGGCTAATTTTCTTGAACCAAAAATGTATAATATGTATGTTACTGCACAAAACATACTACATTCCCCCAAAAAGTTGTAAAATTATGAGATTCCTACTTTTTTCAGGGTTGTTCTTGCACGTGTCTCCCTATAAACTGAGAAAACAATTGAAACTTTGTGTATAGCATTTGTGTAGATTTAATTAACCCAACTGATTTTCTTAAACCTTACCAAGTGTTGTTGCCTAAATTTAACCAAGCAGCTTTGCAGTGAAAACAGAGTCTGAAAATACAAGAAAATGTGGAAAAAAAAGACTGGTTATATACAGGACTCACACTCTGTTCTCCTGGATAAAGTCCTGTATTTAGTTAGTCTGACCCGTTCATTTGGCCTCCTGATGAGGAGTCTGTTGCTCTTTTAAAGTTTAGTCTAAAAGTCTTAAAAAAACAATTAAAGCATCTCCCTCCTCAACTGCCTGGCCTTTATTGTGAAAGTAACATATTTTATGCTGTGGATCCATGTGGGTAAGACACATTTTGGAGTGACACTGTGTTGGTTAGACCTACAAAAATAAAGAGTTCAATTGATGGAAAAAAGACTGTTAAACCATTTATCCCAGAGATTTCTGTCTTCAGTAGAAATTAATCAAAATTACTTTGAGGTCTTCACAGAATATAAAAAACCCAGCAATATTGGCTGAAGACTCAGCGACGTGTCTGCGTAGTGACAGCATCAGGAAAGCAACGAGATTTTTAAACTATAGTGGAATCTTGTGTCTGATATTTAGGGATTAAAGCTAAAACTTTGATCGTGGAAGTCTAACAGACTGTATCTAAGTCATCTCGATACAGACCAGATTAATGAAGGCTTTTACAACCGTTAACAATCAGAGTTTTTTCGCTGTGATTGTAACATCAATGAATACGAATGGCCAGTTTACAGAGGGAATTCCATGGGGTTTATACGCCTTGATTACAGGGGTTATTCGTATTTAAATGTGGCCTGCTCACAATAAAAACAGGACGAGCTTTGAGAGTGTGGTGATGCCGTCAGATAAAAGCTATGAGAAAGTTAACAGGAATGAGAAAAACAGAAATGTGATTATCCAGAAGATGCTGTACTGTTGTTCTTCAGCCACATGGAATAAAGATCACATTTTTCAGTTTACATACAAACGTATCTTTCTTGCTGATTTGTATCTTTTGCAGATATCCCTGTGTTTTTGCAGAATCCTTGTTGCCGCTTTATTACCGTAAATGTGCCCTCTGTCTTAAAAAAATAACAACACACATAGTTCATATATAAATAGGTATGCATATTTTTGGCTCGGTTGTGTGAAAGTGATAAATGCTTTGAAATACATGTAATGAGTTTCCATGTACCCAAACATAGTCTGAGATAAGGTTTAGTTTACATATCCCGGTAATAATAATACATCAACAAACTGATGTTGTCTTTAGCACATTTAGTTTATTGTGTTTACTAGCACAATCAGTCCATAGCCTCATAAACACAGACCTGCCTGTTTCCCTCCACTGGCAAAGTAACTGTTAGTGTTTCAGTAGCACCGTAGCCTTTACAACAACACCTCTGCTCTCTTTCCACTTCTGACTTTACACGCACTCTGCACCTCTGATAAGACATCAGAGAGAGTTTCTGTTAATTCCGTCGCTAAATTCCAGGCAGAGAGGAAGTGCCTCCATAACTATGGCTCAGATGCCAGAGGTCAGATGGCATTAAAAAGGATCACAGGCAGATGATCTGCTGCCAAAATCAACACTTGCTCTGCAGCCAAAGAAGAACAATGAGGCAATTCTTTTTTTTTTTGCTTAGATGCCCCCTTTTGCCAGTACGGCTCTTTACATGGCGGGAGTTTTACTTTATTGGTTGTGCTGTAGGTGCAAACAACGAATTGCATGGATCAACAATATGCAACATGCATGTAACAGTCATACTTAAGGTTGCAAAGTCATGCGAAGATCTTAAATCTGTCAGTCTGGACCTACAAGTCTACCAGCAATTCAGTTTAGTTGAATCTACTCACTGTTAGATTTGCTCAATCTGGATGTGTGTAGAACTTATGCACCTTCTTCTCAAATGCACCTTGCAATTATATATTGAACCTCCCCATGTTTACATACGACACCATGTATTTACTTCCTGCAATACTTTGTCATTATATTTTTGTTTATGTTCAGTTTTGTGCAATATCCACAGTTACAATACTGTTTTGTAGTTCTTAGCTAATAAGCTATCCTTCCAACATAAGCCTTGTCACTGTTTTCATAGTTTACTAATATAACAAGCCTATTTAAGTTTCACATTTCTTACTGTACTTTCCCAAAAAGTCAGGTTTATGATTGCACTGACGTTTTAAAGTAAATGTTTTCTATTCTGATGATGAAAATAAATGCAGCAAAAACAACCACGTTCGCTGTATAGTTGGTGTTTTCATTTAATACAAGACAGAATGGTCGGTGAATGCTTCTTCAGTTTTTTGCAGAAATTCAAAGTGGCCAAATGTTGTCTAAGCCCTGTTCAAGCTAACAGCTCTTTGGGTCTGTTAATACTGCCTTTAGGAAACACACATCAGCAGACTAGATTGACTTCTATGTAGGTGGCACACTTCCATTTTGTGAACTTGTAGTGTTTAAAAAAATTGAAAGGGTTTGTTTCCAGAGCCTCATGTACAGCCTCTGTAACTTCAACCCTAGCGGAGCTTTAGAGTCAAGCCTTTAAACTGCTACAGTGCATTTTCTGGATGTTTTTTGCTCCTGTCATATTTTGACTCACTGTGGGCTCATTATTTACTGCACCTCTAGCCTAGCTGCGCTAGACCCATGTTCTGAAGGCACAAGGGTCTAGGGCTGTTCAACAGGGAGGGAGGCGGGCTAAAAGGTTGTCTTTCAAATCCCTCTGCAGCAACTGGGTAGGTATACAACCAATCAGTGCAACGAATAGGCTGACGTAGTTCCTAGAGCGCCGGCGGATTGTGGCTAAGTCTCATTAGCTTCCCAACCAGCGGAGCCAAATGGTATATTAAGGATTTGCCATAGCCCATCGGCATAAGTCCAAATACGTCTTTCTTCTCAATGAAACACTTAAGTGCCGTCCTTTGTTTATCTTTCAAGTTGAATTTTAGCTTCAAATCTTTAAGGGCTGTGGCCAAAGCCGAGTCGAAAGATAACTGTTTATTGTGCGCCGGTTGTTTCTGTCAGAATCGTCACGCCTCTGTCGTCACTTTGTTACGCCCGCCTTCTGACTCTACACTTCATGGTGATTCGTCGGCCAGTTTTAGGAGAATCCAGCCTCGAGCCTTATGGAGGGTAACTAGACCCACCCTGGCAGAGAATTAAATTTGTTGCCGTGGGTTGTCTAGCGCGGCTAGGCTACTGCACCTCTATAACAACCAACACAACCCTGACTAGAAGCAGAGAGAACATAGGAAAAATGTTTTGTGTGTAGGATGATGTGGTTTTAATACCTTCAAAGAGTAAAAGTTGATTTCTTTGATTGTTTAATTTCCAACTATCTAGAAGAAACTGGAACCAGAATGAACAATATTTTCACAAGTGCCTAGAGGTGTTAGAAGTAGTAGAAAGAAAAAAAAATAGACTGGCTGCTTGACTAAGCCTTTCAACTTTCTGGAAACTTTTGGAAACTGTCTGTTTTTCGCACTACTCTGTACATCAACTAGAGAGATACTTCGCCATGCTGAATGTATCTTCCATATATCAGGTTTTTGAGTCATGCTGCATTTATTTTACTGATCTAGTATGTTAGATTTTTCTCTCGCTCTGTTCTTACCTCTGCTCTGTGTAAACACTGCCTGCAGTTCAGCAGAGAAGTCAGAATTCTTGTCTTGTGACTGTTGGTCACATCAGTCATGACTAGTCTGTTGCTCTGAGGGTCACAGAGGTTTGTATTATAGGGGATCTGATGCAATTTATGTTTGACAAATCTTGGAATCAGACATGTAAATTTTAAGTTAATATTTGAGGTTTTTTCTAAAGGAACTAAACGTCATAAGAGTTACGTTCCATATCTGTTTGGGCTATAAATTCAGTGAGCTTTTCTGGCTTTACAGTTTCTTGCCTGAAAAATTTGTGTCATTTTGGCAATTTTTCAAAAGAAACTTTCAAACCTGCTGGCAGGTTTCGGGGTTCATGTCATTGAAAATGCACTGTCACGCACACAAGTTGCACAAGTCCACCAGTCTCTCTCTCTCTGGGTGTGGACAATGCCCATGAGTCAGATTCGTGTTGACTCATTGCACAGGTGGACTGGCAAAACATGATTCATTTCTGCATGATATGACTTCAATAAAACTGCATTTCTTGAGTTAATATGGTTGGTGCTGGGCTATGCAAAGCGCAGTCCTTCATGATTCTTTAGTATGTTAGAATAATGTACAAATCATATGTTGTAAGGTGTTAAATAACTGACAGCTGAAGCTTTTTTCCCTCCAAAACAGAATCTTGCAATCTCTGCTGACGGCTGACTTTTTTTTTACAGACAGGCAGAGGACAGCCCATCAACGTCATACAACAAAAAGGAATGTATCAGCTTTTTCCATATTTGGAGGTAAAAATAACAAAGCTTTGGTTTTTAACTGACTGTTCCACTGGGGCCCTGTGATGGAGTCTCGACCTGTCCAGGGTGTAGCCTTCCCTTTGCCCTATGTGAGGCAGAACAGGCTGCAGCCGCCCAGTGACAGGATAAAGCAGCTACAGAAAATGGACAGACAGATGGATGGAAGTTCCACTGGGTTGTACTGTCACTACTACATGTCACGGGGCTGCCCACTGGGCTTCTCAGCAGGGACTAAAATACCTGTGCAACCCCTTTCCTGGGGTCCCTCCTACCATAAAATCACAATCGTCATTCATGCATCTCAGGTTACTGCCAGCTGTTTAGGACACAACTGCCCTGTAAATACATGTAGCAAAATGTGAACAATGCTAACTTAATTAAACCCACACCTGAGACCTGGGAACGGGGCTGGGGTGCTATTAGTTTACCACATGGGGGTTACACAGCAGGGGCAGCTATATGATGGGCAACACCTTTCCCTTTGGTCGATCTCACCGGTCCTCTCCGGTTTTTCTCGAGCACATTTACAAGGATGGACTTGTGGATTTTTAACCTAATTTCTCATTCACATAAACTAAAAATGTGGATTCTTTGCAACAGTAGAATTCGTGGCAAAGCTGTAGCATTGGATTGCATGAGCATTTTTATTTAAACCTTTGATGCGCAGTGTGGGCCAGGAGATACCTATTTTACACTGGATTTGTGTCATTTTTGACCCATGTTGTGCATCAAAGGGTTAAGAAATTTTCCTGTAAGTTATGTATCCATATTTGGGAAATGAGATTCCAGTTGTTTGTGGAGCATAAACATGCTTCATGTAAAATTGCTATGGAAAGAAAAACATCCAATTTGATGGAGATATTAGAGATTCATGCACTCATCAATATCAGTTTGAGTTTTTGTGTGATCACACAAACACACGGAAATATGCAAGTTGGTGTGCATATAGTCTGAAGTCTTTACAGTTATCTTCCTGTCCTGTAACTTGTGCAGAAAAACACCAACAAACCCACATCATTGGTGTCCAAATGTTCAATGCACATTGTCTCGAATTAAGTTTTCTCTCATCTGCTTCAAGCGATTCTTCCAATATAAATTCCCAGGAAAAGCCACAACACTGAATCCGTTTGATTTACTACTGACTGTTTCACCGTGATGTGCTGCCACTCCACAGCTTCCCGGAGCTGCCCAGCGGGTTTCACAGCAGGGGCTACAATACCTGTCCGGCCCCTTTCCTGAGGTCCCTGCTATTTATGGATGGCCTATGGCTCAGTTTACAGGTGTAAAGGTGTTTGGTTTAAATGTACTGTAAAATACTCTAAGAACAATGGGGAGGAGGTAGTTGGTATGTGATGGAGTCATTCTACCCAAGCTGCCAAAGTGTGCCTCACACCAACATGTAACCAAACCTTCTCCCTGAGCATTTTAGACACCAGAACTGTGCATCTTCACACCTCTCCATAAAATAGAGGCTTTCTTTCAAACATTAATGATTGTTCTTTGAGGATATTTGCAAGAAACGTGATGGCATTCAGAATAAAAGCAAAGTATAATGGCTTTTATAGTCTTATAAATAGTGACCAACCAAAAAATAAGTGTCTACGCGTGTGTCAGCACATGCACAGACATGTTTCAATGCGCTTGTGTTCACGTGTTTGTGTGTGTGAACCTTCTCCCTGGCTGCACCATCCATCCCTCACCTGTCGCCCTGCCTGTCTCCTGCAGTGGGAGAGGCTTCACACTGTGGAATGCCTGTTGCCATTTAAGCTCCATTACTACCTGCTGCTGCCCTATTCTGCCTGCCCTCTATTGCCTGGGGTTCATATTGGATAAGAGCCGTAAAGCCCCACGTTTCATGGGGCTGGGTTGGCTGTAATTGGAGGGAGGCAGGCCCCTCATTCCCGGCACTGCGGGGGTCTACAATCACAGGCTTGCCCTAGCCTTTGGGCCGCCCCACCAGGCGCTAAAGAGGGTCTAAAGAGGGCACCGCAGGGGACGATATCAAACACCACCAGAGTCCCAGGATAACAGCAAATAACACTGCAGGACGGGGGACACACACACCGGCAGAACACACATACAACCAGCGTGTCTGTCTGTCAGGGCTCGAGGTTTTATTGCAGCAGATAAAAGTATTGTGCTCAGTAAAGCAGCATGAAAAAGGAAAGGGGGTGATTTGGAAATTAAAGGGGGGAGTTGTTTGTGCTGTTGAATTATGACTTCACAAAGAAAGACGAGCCGAAAAGTTCACACAGAATTAGCTCATTCGTTGTTCACCTGAAGGCAAATTTACCAATTAAGTAAAGATTTATTCATATGGCATATTTTTAAAAGCACAGCTACAAACTGCTTCACACGTATAAAAATCATGCAAATAAAGTAAGAACAACTCTCACAACTCAAACACAGTGCAGAGACAGACAGATTCACCAGTTACGGGTTTTCAGGAGCCACCTAAAGCAGTCCAAAGATTCTTCAAATCAGATAGATTGGGGAACGTAACTGCAGAAGGTTAACAACTACAAAGGCACAATTAGTTTTTTCTTTTGAGCTAGAGCAAATGATGGATAAAAGGCTGAGGACTGGAGTGACCCAGACATGGAATGACGAACAAGGAAATCAGAAATACATCTGGTGGTAAAGGTCATTTACTGCCTTAAATGTACTCAGCATTAGCTTTCTACAGGGATACAAAAACTATAGCAATGTGGGAATAATGACTAGCAGTATTTAGTAACTTAGCAACAGCATTTGGAACCAAATTTGATAGATTTATTGTAACTCAAGAGGGAATTACACTGCTGCAAATGCGAAAAAATGAAGAAAATAAGAGTTAGAGATCCATAGAAGACAAGATACATCTGATCCAATTTAAAAAAAAAAAGTTTAATCAGACATAGACAGTTGCTTACCATTTAGGGGAAACCCATTTATTTCCCTTCTTGCTGAGCGACAGTACATAGCCTGTCAGTTTAGCTTCGTATGCAGACTGGAAATGGGGAAACAGGTAGCCTATGTGCAAAATTAAAAAAAAAAATCCACTTAACAGCGCCTGTAAAGCTCAGAAACAAGTGTGCTACCTCTGGCTGGCTTGCTTTTAAGAATCTGCATGAGTATGATTTAGATCGACGTGAAGATATTCAGTATTCTCATTTTTACTTAAATTGTTGAACTACCTCTTTAAATAATGTGTATTAAACCACAACTGAGCAAACCGGATGAGATCCTGCACACACACACACACACACACCTGTATGGCCTGACACACAGTAATATAGCTTATGCCCAAACTTGTCCCTCCACATTCAGCCCGAAATGGCCTTTCTTATTTACACACCCAACGATAACAAAGATTCAGGATGTGTCAGGCAGCTTGTCATTGGCGAGAAAGACGGTGCAAAATCAACAACGGTTGCTGCCGCTAATCTTTCACGTGGGGATCACCGTGTTTAAAGAAGCACTAAAGTAACAGTGAGTGAGACACAATGTACAGTAAGTAGTGTCAATATGAGAGGGCAGGGTGATCTCCGTGTACATAGCAAAGCCTATCTACTGTATGTGTGTGACACAGAATCCATGTACGTTGTGTTTATTTACATTTTATGTGAGTGTGTGCATAAATTTGAGGTAAATATGTGTGTGTGTGTGTGTGTGTGTGTGTGTGTGTAGCATTCAGCTTAATGTGTGTAACTGCACGTGAGTGGATTTGTGTGTTTTTCCTGCTTGTGAGTCAGTGTCTGGGTACAGGTCTGTGTGTGTTTTCTACATCTCAGTGTGTGAAAATCTACAGTATGTTGAAATTTAAGGACAGAGTTTTATGTTAGTGTGTGTATGCATGCAAATGAGCTTAGATGTGTACATACAAGTGGGCTTGTGTGTCCTGTAAGTTGTACACATGTCTGTGTGTGCGTGTGTGTGTTAAGGTGTGGATGGATGTTAATCTTTATAGAAGCCGCAGCATGACAGCACAAAGCTCGGTGCAGGTGTCCAGCAGATCATGTTGATTTAGCGCCAACAGCTTGAAGAAAATCCCTGTGTCGGTTTTCTGTGCTGTCACGAACAAACATGTGGGTTGAGTCGGGGGCACAGCAGGGACAAAACACTGCAACGCTTCAATCACGGGAGCTGGAGCCGAGCCCTCGTTATGGCTGCCATCCACCTGGCTGACCTGTGTGTAAGATGTTCAAGAAGTGCTACAGGGCAGCTAACCCTGACCTCTGACCTCCCTGTGGCTGAGAAATGGAAAATTCCCCTGCAGGGATTATTCACTGGCTCCATTATTACTCCCAGCTGCTGAGTTACTATTCTGAAGCTACTTCAGTGTATTAGGTGAAGTGAGATATACAGTACAACATATATGGTAACATGGGACTAAAGAAACTATTGAAATGTGCTACTTATTGAAGATCACCATGATATTTTGCTTTTTCTATATTTTAACACAGATGTCAAATGTTATACACTGCCTGTCCCCCAAAAAAAGTCGTACATTTTAGTATTTCATTGGACCACCTTTAGCTTTGAGTATGGCACACATTCACTGTGGCATCATTTCAATAAGCTTCTGCAATCTCACAGCATTTATTTCTGACCAGATTTAAATTATTTTTCTGCCCAGATCTTCCACTGATTGAGAGTCGGACCGCTGTGCAAAGTCTTCCCCAGCACATCCCAAAGATTCTCAATGGGGCTGAAGTCTGGACTCTGTGGAGGCCGATCCACACATGAAAATGACGTCTCACGCTCCCTGATCCACTCATTCTCAATGTGAGCCCCATGAATCCTGACGTCGTCATCTTGGAACATGTCCATACCATCACGGAGGAAGAACTCCATTGATGTGAAGACCTGGTCATTCAGTGTACTCAGGTAGTCAGCTGACCTCATTCAACATAATGTTGCTGAACCTGACCATCTCCAGATCATAACCCTAACCCCCACAGGCTGGTAGGCACTAGGCATGATGAATGCGACACTTCATCCCCCTCTCTTCTTAACCTGATGCCCCATCACTTTGGCACAGGGTAAATCTGGACTCATCAGACCACATGACTGACCACATTTTTTCTTGGAAGATGATGGTTCACTACGATCCTTCCAGGTTTTAATAACGCATTGGACGGTTCTTAACCTGATTTTAGTAGTTTCAGAAATCTCCTTGATTGTTTTCTTTGCTTGATGCAGACCAATAATTTGACCCTTCTGAAACAGATTAACGTCCTTTCCATGACCACAGGATATGTCTTCTGACATGGTTGTTTAAGAAATGAGAAGCTCCTCACTGCATCAGCTATAGGGTTAAAGAAGTTGTTGCAGCTGAAACATATTCATCACTGCAGTAATTATCCAAAGGAAGGTTCTTAGCTGTTTGTTTAGTTTAGTCCAGGTGGTGACTTTTTTTAATGGGCAGGCAGTGTACATTTCACAACAGAAAATGTGATATTGTGATGATGTAAAGTACATTGACTCAGTTACTTTTTAAAATTTTGAATCTCTTTTGCTTTGTTCCAGGAAATTCACCGCAATATAGAAATTTCTCCACTAGATGCTACACATAGGCTGCACAGTGAAGTAGTGGTTAGCACTTTCACCTTGCAGCAAGAAGATCCCCGGTTCAAATCCCGGCCTGGGTTCTTTCTGCATGGAGTTTGTATGTTCTCCCTGTGCATGTGTGTGTTTTCTCCGGGCACTCCGGCTTCCTCCCACAGTCCAAAAATATGCTGAGGTGAATGTGAGTGTGATTGTTTGTCTGTATATGTAGCCCTGTGACAGACTGGCGACCTGTCCAGGGTGTCCCCTGCTTTCGCCCCAGTCAGCTGGGATAGGCTCCAGCACCCCCCACGACCCTAGTGAGGATAAAGCGGTGTATAGAGGATGGATCGATGGATACTACACACACACTGACACATCAGGAGATTTACTTCAACAGTATAATATAGATTGTTTTGTAAGACTCTGGAAGTGACAATCATACATAATGTGTACTTTTCCTGGAGTACACTTTGATGCATTTTGAATTATACAGTATTGTATAAAATCGGTACTATATGACTTTCTCCAAGATAGCACGTTGAAACACTAGGACTGAATGTGAGGAGCGTGTTTTGTACATGAAAAAACTTTCAGTGCAGGACACTGAGGAAGGTGCCTCCCAGTTGCTGGAAGGTCTTAGTCAAGCGATGATCTAAAGTTTGACTTTGGCGTGGTTCTTTGAATTTCCTGAGTTTTCAGCTCTTGGCTGAACCTAAAAGATCGTGTCAGCGTTATAACGTGTTCCTCTCCCTACTGTCCCTGAGACCGATGCCTTCACCCTTCCTGCTTTTTGTCATTGTTGCTGTCAGTTTGAACTCACTGCACCTAGTAGATGTCACTTAATAGAGCGTCATTTACACCATTAAGAAAGAAAGGAACATTTTATCCTGAGTAAATAATGGCTCACCTTAAAGTCCTCTCTACCCTTACTTGGGTTACCATTGCAATAGTGGTTGAGGCTTTTGTTATTGCACTGTACTTATTTTATAATGCTACCACTTAAAATTATCAAAAAAGGCCCCTTGATGTTAGAGGTAGACACAGAAAGCCTCTTAATATTATTATATCTAGCAGGACTCTATTGATTGTGTTGACAGAAATGACAATCTCACTAGCAGCCGTGGTTGGCTGTTTAGGCTAGCTTTAGCTCCATGAGTTGGTTAAAAACGCTGTCTCTGGCTGACTTTTATTGTTCCCAAGTTAAATAAAACAAACATGCAGGTCTGCTGTATTGCATGATCCCAATCTTGGCAAAACTTTGGGCATAAAGGTTGCTGTTCGGAGGTAGTTGTTTCCTGTAGTGAAGGGAATTTTGAAAATGTAGATAGTTGAGCGGAAGGAGAATCCTGCGTAAAATGTGCTGCACAGCTTAAACCAGAAGTCTACATCTGGTAGGTCTGACTTATCGTCCAAATACAGAGGTGTTCTGAAAGGACTGTGCAGATGGTCACCAAAGACTGTAGAACGTTCTGCCAAGGGGGCAAACTCAGTGTCTTCTTTTAAATCTCTTCTTCAGCTTCTCTTTTATCATATTGCTGTTTTTTTAATGTACAGTATTGTCTGTTCTCACTGTATGTTTCTCAGGTACGTCTGGCTCTGATATGTGGTTTTCTTGCTCCAGTAATTATGTTTTCTCACTTCTTGTCTGTTTGTTTCTGCTATCCTGTTCATTCTCTCCTTTTTCCCCTCACCACAGCCAGTGGAGGCAGACATCTGTCTCCCCTGTATCTGCTTCTGCTGGAGTTCTGCTGTAACAAGGAAGTCATTCCCCTCACCGTTGCAAATAAAATACAATTATAACAATAAAATAAAAATTAAAAAATGTAAAATCTTTTCTAAGTTAGCCAGTCTATCCCCGATAGCAATACTGGAGGGTTTAAGACACAATACACACACATACACACACACATACACACACACACACAACTAATTAGTCCACATTAGTTCAGTTATTTTCCATAACTAAAATCACTGTCGGGTCTCAGCCTTAATCTGTGTTATTATCAAGGAAAGTATATAATTTATGTTGAGTTTAATCCCTAATATGTGCATTACTCAGCTATAATCCCCGTTTAAATGAAACTACAGGGTGGTAACTGTAATGTTTAGTCTTGTTAGGTTGCTTTGGTAATACCAATCATAATCCTTGTTAATGGAAGGGACTTTGGCATCTCGGCTGTTGTTGTAGATGCACTTAATGAAAACGCTGTTGACTTGTCTTGACTTGATTTAACTGTTTTATCATGCTTATGTTGCACTTATCGGTTGATTTCGTTGTCAATATTCATCCAGTTTGCATCCATGCAACTTGAATACAGAGGAATTCTCTTGTTGCAATGAAAATATACACAGCGGACGAGCTAATGGAGACAAAATGAGCCACTTTATATCACTACACCTCTTTTTGTCTGTATTCCAATGAAAAGCAAGCGATCCTTAATTCCCTTTCCCATCCAGAGACATCAGGAAAGAACAAAATCACTGAACACATGAAGATGTCAAGAAGGGGAACGCAGGCATACCCGGAGGAGATCATCCTCTGGGCTCTGACTGCCTGAACAGAATAAAATCAGGTCTGAGCCTGTGACTGCTTGCCTCCTTTTAATACTGAACTGTTGAGCTGGCTACAGCTTGAATGCCGCGTCAAACTCAGAATCAGATGTCACATTCTGGATTTCCAAAAGGCCTTTTTTTATTTATTCCCATTGAGTAACTGATGGCTCAGTCACAGTCGTATCACATATCAGTCAGACTTTTGATGTAATAACCCTGCTTCTCTGGCTTTCCTGCATTTTTCTCTTCACCCACACATCATGCATGATGCAACTGCAAATAATAATGAATTCTATGATTAATGTTTATTGGACGTTCTCATGCAAGAGGCAAGAGAATGCGGTGTGTGAAAGCTATGCAATAAGGGCTGGCCTTTGCTCTCAATGATCTCATCCGAAAATGACAACAACAGTTGCCTAAACTATTATTGAATTTTGCCTTTTGCTGCATGACTTAACCGTTTGGGGAAAACGTCAGAGATTCGTGTCACTTTCAGGGCAGTTGCTGACACCTCTCTTTCCTAAATGCGATTCCTTTAATTACGTAGCGCAATGTTTCATTCAAATTGCATTCAAGTTCTTTCACTTCTCACTCTCTAAATGTCACCACAGACACCAAAGAAGAGCCTTTAAGCAGCTACCAGGTAAGTAAACACCATTTACTCTAAGCTATAATTAGTCTGGCATTTCAGTTTTAAAAGCTCTTTATGTCAAATGGTCCCAGTCAATTAAAATTCCTGCTCCTCAGAGCACTAATTCTCACATAAATTAGTCAAAATTGAATGAATTTACCTTAAAGCCAATTTGAATAAGGCTGCTAGTTTAACACTACATACACATTTGCTGAAATTGCACAAACATCTTTTGAATTTCTAACCCAAGGAACATTGCTATGAAGCACAATTATGAGACTGGCTGGAGTCTAACCGACACCTATCTCCTTCTGTGCCAACTGGGATTCCTTCACCTGACGCTCCCATTGGCATTCACACTTTAGTACACACACATGAAAGCGTTCCCAGTTCACACTGACTACTTGATCGTGTTCCAGAGCAACAGACATGACAGTGTTTAGTTCAAGAGAATCGGCATTGCTGTCTTCGCTAACACCTCGCTGGTATTTGGCTCTAGGGGAAATGAATTGTCAAACTGACATTCTGATGTACCATTAACGAGCTGAGAAGGAAAACAAAGATGAGCCATCCAGGCGGGCAAAAGGAGAAATCTTTCTCTCAAAATTTCGCCATTTTCAATGTTTTTGGTCTTTTTCTTAAATGAAGATGAACAAATGTGAAGACAGCTGCCCTCAGCTGGCTTCACATAAATCAAGTAGAACTGAAATCTGTGGTCTCAAGTGTTTTACTGATAAAATTCTGCAGAAACAGAAATTCTGACAGCAGTCCAAGAACAACACTTCGATGTGAGCGTTCAGTAATCTAGCCACAGGGGAAAGTGAAGTTTACCACCGCAGATTGTAGTGTCACCATGTGGGGAAATAAGCTGCACAACAGAGTCACTGATCAAAGATTAAATCTTTTTAGCCACTCTTAAACATATTTCACATGATACACTGAAAATCACAAGTTATACTCACAGACTGACTTAAATCTGCACATTTTCTAACAGCCAGCAGGGGGCGACTCCTCTGGTTGCAAAAAGAGGTTTGCTGATATAAAAGTCAATGAGTAAATGTAACACAGAATTACAGAGACCACTGTTTGCGTTACAGACTTTGGTTTAATATTATTCCTGTCACAACCTGGCTCATAAGGCCACAACAAAACAGCAGTCAAACAAAGTAACTTATTAAACAAACTGAGATGGCTTAAATAAATAACAAAACTCATAAAATGTAACAATCAGTGAACACAGCAGTGTGGGATGTGCATGAGAACTGAAGAGGAAGTAACTAATGAGCAGAGAGAGTGCCAAAGCTTTATAGACGAGGAACACCACTCTCCATTTGGTACCAATGGTCACCCAAAACACTACAAACCTGACAAACCTACCTCACCAAATCAAACAACTCACTTCTAGTCTTAATAGCCGGGTTTCAATTACCCTTAGATATGCGCAAAATGTAAATAGCGCAATAAAAAACTGGTAACGGAAACACCTGAATTTCGAAAAAGGACTAAAATATCGCTAAAAAGTTTTTACGCTCTCATGAGGCGAGTTTTCAGACGTTTCGATATTGAAAAATATCGCAAAAGCGCGATGGAAACACTTTTTCCGCAATTATACGTCACCGGACGTGACGTACCTGGTCACATGACCAGTTCTCTCGGAGTAAACATGGCGCGGTACGTGTGGACAGAAGAGGAGACCGAGACTTTTCTTGCCATTATTCTTGAGAAAAACATCACTGCCATACTGGACAGCAAACAGCAGAGGAATGCAGAGTGTTAGAAGGAGATAGAAACAGGTTTTGGGTATCCATCTTCCTGCAGTGAAATCTCACGGGATGATATTTTACGAGAGTTACGATGCTTCTGCCCAGAACAACCTTCAATGGAAACACGTTCAAAGCGCATATATACTTTGTCGAAATTTTAGAAATATCGCTTTTATTTTGCGAAAAACTGTAATGGAAACCCAGCTACTGTGACTTGTGGTGGGTTTCTATGCAACTGTAACCCAGTAGTATCCACCAGCCTGCTTGGGAGAAATAGTAGTATGGTGCAACTCCCATTTCCGGAAATACGGCTGAATAGTTAATAATAACAACATATTTTATTTGTAAGCACCTTTCTGGACAACCAAGGTCGCTTTACAGTAAAAACAAACACAACAAAACGGATAAAAACCATACAAAAAGATTAAAACCACACACAAAGAAAGAGGCAGCTAGAGAGACTAAATATTCTTGAACAGATGAGTTTTGAGCTTGGATTTGAAAAGAGGCAGAGTCAATATTTTGAATGTCCAGTGGGAGTGAGTTCCAGAGTTTGGAGTGGTACTGAGGGTGAGGAGGGCGCTGTGAGGTGGATGGAGGAAGAGGATCTGAGAGCGGGTGGAGGAAGCGGTGTGAAGAAGATCGGACAGATAGGGAGGGATGACGTTGTGGGTGGCCTTGAATGTATACAGAAGGATTTTAAATTCTGTTCTGGATTCGACAGGGAGCCAGTGGAGCTGCTGTAGGACGGGGGTGATGTGCTGAAATGAAGGAGTTTTGGAGAAGATGCAAGCAGCAGAATTCTGGACCAGTTGAATCTTATGGAGGGATTTGTGAATGTTACCAAAGAGGAGTATCAATGTAGGAAGTGACGAGGCTGTGGACCAGGATAGAGGTAGTGGGGGGGGGATTGAGGGGCGGAGACGAGTGATGTTTCAGAGATGTAAATATGCAGATACTTTAAGCTATTTTTTAAAAATTTCATATTTATTACCAAACACACTAATTCATTGTCACGTCTTTCAATAATTTTTAGTGAGTTTTAATAAGAATATTGACTGTAAATAAAAATATTTCAGGTAATAAAACTGTGGTTTGCCAGCAGTATTCGGTCCTCAGGTATCTGCCTGGGGCTGAATAAACAGCAAACTTGGGCATGAGCGCAAGATTTCAATCACTACAGACATCATGATATGACTTTCAGAAAAAAGAAAAGAAAGAGTGCATTAAGGTGGATATGATGACGGGACAGATACTGGCCATCAGCCAATGTGAGGCAGTGAATTATAGCTGTAAGAAACAGATTCTTATCTGCTTCACATCCTTTCCCCAGCTGTAAACACCAACATATTTCCAAAACGACATGTGGATGCCACTTGGAGAAGTCACAACCTTTAAGCTTGATGGCAGAAATTCTGATCCATGTGTATAAACATTTGCAAGATGGCACCAAATTGCACAATGATGCTTTTCTCAAGTTTTTTTTTCCCACTTTAGATCAAACGAATGGTTATACATACAGAATGCGACACATTTAGGTTTCTAGTCTTACAGTGTTTCTGTTTGTGAGAGATTTGAAATCTTTACCGTTTACATCTGTCATTAATTAACATTTTACTAAACCATAAGACGTTAGCTCATGATTCCTTCCCAAATCCTCAGAGCTCAGAGGCCCTGGCCTACAGAGACAGCAGAGACTTGAGATTGAGAGGAGTCAAGTTGAATTTAATCTGAAGCATGAATGATGATGTTCTTCGTCGTCTTTCACATTTACGTCAGATTGTTTGATACAGGGGATAGGCTCCAGCACCCCCCGCGACCATAGTGAGGATAAAGCGGCGTATAGAGAATGGATGGACGGATGTTTGAAACAGGGAGGATACAGGTTTATTCAAATGAGTTCTGTGGAAGTCAAACACAAGACGCTGAGCGGTAAACCACACCACAACTATGAATCACGTGTCCTCCAGGTAGCGTGAGATAGTTACATAGACCAAAATATGTTTTACCGCATTTTAACCCCAGTACTGTGCGTCAGTGTTTATCTCTGCTCCATAGCAGACAATTGCTATTATAAAATGGGAATTCAATATATATTAGTAAGGTACATGTGCACATTAATAATCTAATTTAAACGTATCTTTAAAAGAACGCTCAGTCAAAATGTGTTGACAGCAACAATGAAATTCAGCACAATCCAAAAAAAGCTGGCAAGTGCTCAGATAGTTTTGTGGTTATTTTACATTCACATCCAGTAAGAAAAAGCAAACAAACAAAAAAACCAATGATAACACATCATGAATGCTGCAAAGCTCTATTTAATTTTTAAGGTATCATGTATTTTTATAAAATAGAGGACTTGAAGAAATACTTGAAGAGATATTTTTGCACCTTAATATGTAAGAATAGCACATTTTGAACAAAATGCAACTTTCTTATTTTTAATTAATATTACTGTAGTTTATCTACAACAAATTATTCGATAATACTACTATGTTTTCATTTTAATTGTCTTACAGCTTGTCTTGGCTCCTTAAAATCAGAATGAGATTTTCACTCATGCATGTCCTGAACATCTGTTTCAATCCAATCTTTTCTGTAATTCTGTTTTTGATTATTCTTTCGTCCATTATTTATCTTACAGTCACATTTAGCCAATCCACACTAGACATGTCTGACACATAACAGCAGTAAGAACACATAACCTGCCTCACAGCTTTCCTCTGCAATACTGTCCATACTATCCATACATTTTTAGAACTTTTACAAATACATTTTTTTTACATAAAAATAAAATTGATTAGAAATAAAATGCTTACCTCTGTAAAATAAACCATGAGATGTTTGAATGGAAAATCACTAACAACCGCAAAACTGTGTATACAGCATGTAAATGAGTGCAGGGCAGTTTTTCCTTTTTTCTCCTCCCATTAATGATTTTATACCACTTTTCATTTATCTTGTGACCAGCTACAAAAATCAAAAACAGCAATTAACATTGAATGTGGATGCAAAACCTTCACTTATAATGGAATACTTTTAGTACTATGCTTTCGGTGAACAAGCTGAGGACTCCTTCGACCACAGAAGCAAGCATTACAAACAAAAGTAACAATAAATAAAAATTTATTGAAAATTAAATAATCAAAAACAGCCATTACTTTTGAATTGTTGATTAACATAATTATTTAAAAAACAAACTAATGAAACAGGCCTGGACAAAAATGATGGTACCTCTATAAAAGATTGAAAACTATTTGACCAGAGTGACATGATTAACTCAGGTGTGTCATTTAATTGACATCACAGGTGTTTCCAAACTCATAATCAGTCAGTCTGCCTATTTAAAGGGAGACAAGTAGTCACCCTGCTGTTTGGTGAAAAGGTGTGTACCACACTGAACATGGACAACAGAAAGCGAAGGAGAGAATTGTCCCAGGACATCCGAAAAAAAATCATAGACAAACATCTTAAAGGTAAAGGCTATAAGACCATCTCTAAACAGCTTGAAGTTCCTGTGACAACAGTGGCTCATATTATTCAGAAGTTCAAGACCCACGGGACAGTAGCCAACCTCCCTGGACGTGGCCGCAAGAGGAAAATTGATGACAAATTGAAGAGACGGATCGTTGGAATTGTATCCAAAGAGCCCAGAGCAACCTCCAAAGAAATTAAAGGTGAACTCCAAGGCCAAGGTACATCAGTGTCAGATCGCACCATTCGTCGTTGTTTGAGCCAAAGTGGACTTCATGGGAGACGACCAAGGAGGACACCACTGCTGAAAAAAACTCATAAAAAAGCCAGACTGGAATTTGCAAAAATGCATGTTGACAAGCCACAAAGCTTCTGGGAGAATGTCCTTTGGACAGATGAGACCAAACTGGAGCTTTTTGGTAAGGCACATCAACTCTATGTTCATAGACTCAAAAACCAAGCATACGAAGAAAAGAACACTGTCCCTACGGTGAAACATGGAGGAGGCTCAGTAATGTTTTGGGGCTGCTTTGCTGCATCTGGCACAGGGTGTCTTGAAAGTGTGCAAGGTACGATGAAATCTGAAGACTATCAAGGCATTCTGGAGAGAAATGTGCTGCCTAGTGTCAGAAAGCTTGGTCTCAGTCGCAGGTCATGGGTCTTCCAACAGGACAACCATCCAAAACACACAGCCAAAAACACCCAAGAATGGCTGAGAGAAAAGCGTTGGACTATTCTAAAGTGGCCTTCTATGAGCCCAGATCTGAATCCCATTGAACATATGTGGAAGGAGCTGAAACATGCCATTTGGAGAAGACACCCATCAAACCTGAGACAACTGGAGCTGTTTGCTCATGAGGAGTGGGCCAAAATACCTGTTGACAGCTGCAGAACGCTCATTGACAAATACAGAAATCGTTTAATTGCAGTGATTGCCTCAAAAGGTTGTGCAACAAAATATTAAATTATGGGTACCATCATTTTTGTCCAGCCCTATTTCATTAGTTTGTTTTTTTTAAATAATTATGTTAATCAACAATTCAAAAGTGATGGCTGATTTTGATTATTTAATTTTCAATAAATTTTTATTTATTGTTACTTTTGTGAGTTTCAAGTGATTTCAGTGAGAATTGTGGGTTTTTCCTTCTTTAACTGAGGGGTACCAACAATTTTGTCCACGTGTGTATGTACTATAATTATATTTCATCTTCCGTTTTTACAGCCTCTACAAACTTGCTGTTTTTCACACTATTCTGCACATGAACCCACATCAACCACCAATGTTCCACCATGCTGTATGTATCCTCCAACAACTTACTGACAATGTGCTACTCTTTACACTGTTTTTCAACCATACCACATTTATTTTCCTAATCTAGTGTATTTTTATTTTTATCCTAGTCTTTATAATTTGTTCTCATACTTGTCCTCTATCTGCTCTGTTTGAACACAGACTGCAGTTCAGCTCAACAGTTCCAGATTTTGTACTTTTCTACTAGAATTTAATAATACATTTTATTTGTAAGGTCCTTTTGTGACATTCACTTCGCTCACTTTGCAGGAAAAACAAATACAACAGAACAGATAAAAAACATACAAAAAGATTGAATATATATATATATATATATATATATATATATATATATTTAAAAGCTTACATCTGGTTAATTTTCCTGATGGAACCGTAAAGTACAAGTTGAAAATTTGATGATTCTTTCTTGATAAATGGCAACTGCAATAAAAAAGAAATCCCTTTTAAACAGACGAGCAGGTTTGGGACTAATAAGGTGAACCAAAGCATTGGCTCTTCATAAGGACCCTTTATGTAACTGTGCTTGTTTACTGACACTCCAGGACAATGCTGTTTTGCGTGTTTTCATTTGACAGCTCAAAAATCCGATTTGACTATCAAGACTTATCATGACAAAATGCCAAGAGGTAGCTGACTATGACATCTTGGCTGTCATTTTTATTTCGGTCTGTAGATAAACAATTATCATTACATCTTTGTTTTGTTTTTGTTTTGTCTTAGTGACACACACACAATGCAATTTTTTAAATCCCTTTTTATTGCTTTTCAACACTGTGGTCAGTTTAATCAGCCTTTTTTTACGATGTCAAAGTGAAAACAGATTTCTATGAGGTAATGTAAATTAATTACAAATATGAAATGCAACATAAGTGAGTGCATAAGTATTCACCTTCAAGTCAGTATTTATTTGAAGACTAAACAGGAACTAAATAATTTATCCTTTGTCAGATCAAGTTGAAGATATGATCTCCGATGCGGCAGCTTTCTTGCTTACCACCCGAACTTCTTTGTTAGTCTCAGTGTGGTAAATATTTCCCACACACTTCAGTCTCCACCGTTCACCTCAACCATGGAGGTGGGATATAAAGGGGAAAACCCCTTAGAATCCCTGCTTTCTGTGTGGCCTGTGAACCCCAGCTCAGAAGGGCCGCAAACATTCTGCCAACAGCCTCATGAGACCAAAATAAAGTCAGTTTTTCTTCTCAGATGAAAGTTAACTCAACAGAAGACTAAAAAAAATCCAACATGTCTGGAGAAACCCTCTGGTTCCCTTAAGCCCTCTACAGTTTTTCTTTTCCTGCATTGTATGAATGCAGACTGTATGAGACCAGAAGTGGCCACACTAGACCACTAACTAGCCCCCACTGACCCTCTTATAATAATCCGGGCCTAACTGATTGAGACAAGCCAAAGTGGTGGAAGGAGACTGGATCCCCCGTTGGAGCTACTGTGGCTGTGAGCTTCCTCCACTGGAGGAAATGCTGCCCCTCGGGAGACTAAAGCACCATTAGCATGAAGACGGAAACTGAGCTGCTTCGTCTTCCCAACTTCCCACTGGGGCGGAAATAGCACACATAGAGTCTGGAAATCAGAGAGATAGGAGGATAGAATGAATGGGTAAAGGAACTGTGGGACTGAATCATTTGTGGTTTGAAACAATTTGCTAAAACCCACTGAGCTTCAGAACTCAGCACCTAACGATAGTCGTTTTAGTCAGTTACAAAAACTGTAGAACAGAAATGCTAGAGATATGCTTTAAAGCACTGTCATTATTTTGTTTTTTGGCCATCAGAGACAATTGTTTTTTCATAGAATACAAGCTGATATATAATTTTCAGATTTCAGAACCCAGATGTCCATATTCACATGAATTTCAAAAATCCTGTCTTGGTTGATCACGACTAGAAATTTGCAAAACATTCAGTAGCCCTTTCCACATTCTCCAGGCTAAAGTTGAAATCATCTAAACAGGACAAAGCTGAGTTAAGACCAGGACCAGCACATGACACACTTATGATAAAATCTGGAACATGCAAACCACTGTGTCACTAAATCAATGCTCTGACATGAGTAGCCAAAATAAATCTTTATGGGTGAGAAGAGATGTCTGTTTGGCAAGGAAATAGATCGATATCATTGACTAACTAGCATCCGTATTGTACCTATCTACACAGTGTTTTTTCAGTGCTATTGGGGGAAAATGCTCCTTTAATGCTCTTATTTCTTGAAATCCATCATAGTGATTTTGACCGACGTTGTGCTTAGGATGTAGCATCGTTGCTCCTGCAAAGCAGTGACGGGAAATGTTCGGGTGGAACATTTCAATCCTTATTGCAAGACCTAGATCTTTGGTCAAACTTGACATTTTCAATGTGTTGGTTGCTGTTTACAGGTTTGTGTTGCTGTGTCCCATAGTGAGGGGCTCCAGAATCCTGTGTTAAATGCATAGCGGGAATGGCAGGCTCATACCTGCAGCCTACATCAAGTAGGTCAGTTCATTTACACTTAGCTTACTTCTCTTTTTGCATAATTTCTGAAAGTCTTTAAGTGTTCACCTCATCCCAGCCATGTTACTAAGTGCTGCATTGAAACATTTTACACACCTGTGTGTTTTGTTTTGGATGCTGTTATACAGTTTAACTGTTTGAGCAAAAATTTAAAGTTGAAAATTAGTCAAACGGGAAGTTTAACATCCAAACACAATCACAATGGTGAATAAAACAGGCATGGCACAGACAATTTGATCATATCCTGAGTCTTCTTTGCGTGAGAAAGATACAAGACCGAGTACAAACCTGGTCGATTCTGAGACAAGAGCGAGGCCATCAGAAAAACATCTCACTTGATCTCAAGTAATCAAGTACTACAACACTACCCAGGGTGTCAGATTAGCTTTGTGTTTGTGATATAATATAAATAGATAGCATGTTTGACACTCAGATGACCTATCATTTAGTCTCTTCTTGGGTTCATAAAGCTGCAGCCACAAGTGTTTATCTTTGAGATCAATCAGTCAAACTTTCTTTGTACAGAATGTTCTATACTGTATTCCCGTTGAGCCTTTAGGCTGTTGTTCAGACCTGACAGTCTTCAGGAACAGACCCTGAATCATTAACCAGTCGGAGATGCAAAGAACACCTGTGACTAACTGAGAAACTGCTGCAGCACGTTCAAGTGACGAAGTACAAACAGAGAGAAACTCTTCTCACTTTCTGAACCATTATTGATAGAAAAGCGTCCAAGTGCTGCATTAGCTCATGTACTCCTCCACAAATTGCGGAAAAATTTGCCAAACCCTTTTATGATACATTATCTCCGCTGCTGTTATGGCTCAACATTTAAACACACAATGCGTAATGTCAAACAAGTTCTGGATGAAGTTTGAATGCTATCTGCTAAAAAAAACACAAGAGGAAATATGAGTTGGGACCACAAGTCAATACTGATTATAGACTGATTAGTGACGCACCTGCAGAATGTGAAAAGCAAAGCAAATAACGGTAACTGAGTCCTGTTGGCATGTATACACACAGCTACGTGAGGAAAACTGCGTGCGGTCAGCAAATTAGAGCATTCGTAGACACAAAAGCTACCTTGATATTGCTTCATTATCTATTTTCAGGAAGATGTACACAAATTTAGTAATCTACTAATACGAATACATGCTACAGGAAGTCGGGCTCTTCTAAATCTATGGGGTCAAGACAGTCTTTTTTGACAACCATATTTCTGTTATAAAATATTTTGTGACCATTGCGTTCGAAGTCATTTTACATTATTTCCATGTTTACAGACGAACCGTGAGGTGAAACAGCTCGGTATCCCCACTGTGAACATCTGACTCAAGCAAACGGTAACATGCAGACAATCAATCGATGAATACATTTGTGAAAATAGTACGTGTTTTTTAAACCCATGTACAACTAGGTTTAACTATCCATCCATCCGTTATCTATGCACCGCTTTATCCTCATATTGGGATGACGTGTAAGCACCCGGAGAAAACACACTCATGCACAGAGAGAACATGCAAACTCCAGGCCGGGAGGAGAACCTGGGGAGGCGACAGTGCTTACCACCGAGCCATTGTGCCGCCCAAGGTTTAACTAATATGGTATGACAAATCTTGAATTATAAATGAACCCATCTAGCAATAATATGTCTTAAGTAGAGATTTTGTGAAAAACAGTAAAGAACTGTTCCAAAATTATTCTCCCTCTTTCAGAAGAAAAAATGTACATTTGTGAGGCATTGTTAGAGATCCACCTCTTTACTGGGGTCAGAATGTAATTGTGGGACTTGACAGGTGTCATTGTTGACATTTTTGCTTGTTTCAGGCCCAAAATCAACATGGCCACCGTTAACCAAACACCACATGGTATTTTTAAAGAAAGATTCTTCTAAATATTATATATACAATTGAGTAAAATTGAAATTGAAAGTTAATTATAAAGATATTGTAGTAAACCTGTTGATAAGTCCACACCTGACTCACACACTGCTTTATATTAAATAACTCAGAAAGCCTTGGAGTCTTTTCTTCAGGAGGAAGTGACATCATGTGGAGCAGGTCATGTGATCTGGAATCAACACACTTCCTTGAGAGGTGTTTTTGTAATGGGGAACTTAGTTGAAAGTGATTTCAAGGACACAGATGCAATTTGTTGTTTTCCATATAAAATTTGATATATTGCCAAAAAAATAAATATCTACCATTATTATTACAAGCATGGGTTTATTGGAATATACTGAGCCAGCTGAAGTGTATGTTGCAGCAGAGGGATGTTTAAACATCAAAACAAACACAACCTGAACACCTTCTACTGCTTCTTTCTATTCAAATCCACCAACCAGCATCCGAACAAAAGCTGAAGCACCTGCAGCACTGTGCACGTGTAAATGATAAATGAGGAATACAAACAGTAGACAGACATGAGAGACTTCATTTAGCAGGAATGTAAATGGAATCCTATCAGCATGATGCTTAGTTTACTCTCTTATCAGGTATTTCACTAACGTTAAGCTACATTACGCACAGGAGCAAATTAGCATCAACCTCATTATGTGTTTTACTGTATCTTTATATCAAACTTGTGTCTGTATATACATCACTTTGGTGTATGCGCCTTGATATATATCTGTAATATGTGTGTGAATAGGAAAAATATGATTGAAGAAGAGGGACACGAAGAAATGTGCAATAACTTTCTAGCTCAGAGCCATGTGGAATCTGGCTAATGCCGTCTGTCTTACAGGGTTTTTGAGCAAAAAAAATACACACAAACACACATAGGCATGCATGAATCAAGGCACGTATTGTTAATTCCCTTGAGAAACTAACCGCAAACTGGTTTTGTAATGCAAAGAGGAAGTGCTGGGTCTCGCCGCTGAGGAACTTCAAAGGCCCCAAATGGGACGCTCATTTGCTCAGGCAGATTTTCTATTTAGATGCTATTGCAGCGGTGGCACCACAGCAGCACTATCGGACATCTAGGAAGCCCCACGTTTGGACTTCTGTTGTGGCCCTTTTTTCTTCTTTTTTTTTTCTCCAACTCTCTCGTTTGACCTTATTCTCTCTCCATCCCCTCGCCTCTCACTGTTTTTTTTTTTAAATTTTCCACTGTTTTTTAAAGTCTTCAGCTTGAGTGAAATACACATACAGTACATGCATGCTTGACATACGCAGCTCTCCACATCAAACAGCATAAACACTGATGATAACTTCAATTTGTTTGTCTTAAACTTTGATATGTATCTCCAAGTCATGTGTTGTTTTAGTCAGAGCTTTCAAGTGTCCCAGTGATTCATGTCCCGTCAAATGCTCTGTCGCTGTGTTCTTAGGTTTCATTTTTGCATTTACATTTGATATTCTCTGTGTGTTTTATCAAAGATGAGAAATAACAGAGGCAATTTATAACAAAGAAACCTCATTCCACTTATAAAACCTCACATAAATCCCATAAACTTCAATTTATGGCTGTTGTACCGCATGGTACCAAACGTGTGTGTGTGTGTGTGTGTGTGTGTGTGTGTGTGTGTGTGTGTGTGTGTGTGTGTGTGTGTGTGTGTGTGTGTGTGTGTGTGTGTGTGTGTGTGTGTGTGTGTGTGTTCGCCTGGTTCCACACAGTCATTATGTCCATACAGACAACTCATAAACATAATTGACTGATAAGGAAGAGGAGACGTGATGAGTTAACTTCATCTTATCCCACAGTGCAGACACACGCACGCACGCACACACACACATCTAAACACACACACCTAAACACACACTCACAAGTCTCTCTTGGAGGACAGTGATAGGTTATCACAGGCCATGCCATACACAAACAAAAAAGCAGGCAAGTCTCCAGACAAAGAGGAAAACGTGATCTCATGCACACACACAACTATGTTAATAGGATGCATGCACAACTGTGTAACTACCTGTAGCTATGTGGTTCAGGAAGCAGGAAATAAAAGTTAAAAGGAAGATCAAATGAAAAGAAGAAAACGGCAGATTCTGGCAGTGACTCAACATTTTTTAAGTATTTCTGACAGGCCAATTCAGTTCATTTATTTTAGCAAAACTTAGTTCTTAGACTTCATTAATAGCACTCCTTCCTTCACTGTGCTTCTTTTACATGCACAAGGTACCCATATTACTGATTAATAAACACTGAAGGTGGTACAGATGCAAACAAGGTAGACAGGAGGGGACATTTTTACTGGGGATGGGAGTGACATGTCCTTCACACTTTTATTATTTCAGGTTGATTGTCCGACTGAAGTCTCATTGTCCTCTGGCTTTAGCTACTACAGTCCAGATGATAAAAGACGGCAGCTAAAAAAAATGTTGTTGATTGTTTTATTGCATATTTCGGGCGCTGTGTGTTTGGTGACCTTTTTGCCCTGGGTTTTGCACTTCAGGCTGCAAACAGTATGCAGGCAGGAAGAGATATTTGCAAACACTACAAAAGCAATACTTCTGAATATATTTTAATTGACAGCCACTGATTTTACATTTTCCTTACAATTAGTCTCAAAATTGATATATAAACAAATGCAAGAAAGATGCATGTGTGCATCCAGTATTGTACAACAGTTTCTGGCATTTTAGAGCTTGAGATTACTTTCTGTCACATCACATCCTGCCTACAGTCCATTTTGATTAATGAATTCATTCAATTAAGACTGAAATATACTACCCCCAGGTGGTTGCTGTCAGCAATGCACTTTGCTTCTGCACGCAACAAATTGAACTTGTCAATGGGACAATAAATCAACATACAAATACATTTTACTATGATTTATGCAGTTGCAGTTGTAAAACTGAGTAAACTGCTGGCCTACATTTGTATTTGAGTTTGTTTACAGGTGCGACTGCATAGATTTCAAAGCATTACATGACTTTGGTTCTTTAGTTTGCCCCTATGTTACTATTTAGTCACCAAATTGTGATAAATGGTTTGTTTGTTTGGAACCACTATAATCTCCATCCGAGAAACGCTACCCACCTCTGAATGGCAGCCATCATGGTGGATGAGTTTGAAAGTTAAATAAAATGATGTCAACAGATCAAAATAGTGATTAGAGACATAGAAAAAGGGGGTATAAGATGGCGTAATGGGCAAGGAACAAAGACAAGATAAGACGGTTATTGAGAAAAGCCAGTTGCCTTCTAGCACTGGGCACAAGATGTAAAAGCGTTTGCACGGAGCGCTGCAGTCGATTACCACCCATCATGTGGAAACGATCTGAGTTCTTTGTTGTCCTCTCAGGATGGAGAGAAGGGCAATTAAAACAAATAAAATAAATCCATTTGGGAGCATATTAGGATCATTTTTTTTACTCAAAATTCGCTGCATCCGACCCGAGGCCAAAGCCAGAACAAGACAGTTGCATATCGGTCATAAAAACACGGTGTCATAAAAACATGAGCACACACATCCAGATGCCTCACCTGCATTCATACCGGTATGATAAGATCAACCTCATAAATGAGTATGGCTGGGCTGTAAAACAGAACTCTAATTACTCTTTCTGTTACACAACTGTCACCTTTCAGTTGTGCAAGAATGTGTTTATTAATGACAGGAAAGCAGAGGATCCCTATTTTTCTTGTTAGACAAAAAGTTGACACATGAAGATGGACTCTAAAATGACTCATAGTGTGGACATAGTGGTATTACTTTTACTGGAAAAATAACCAGTCAGTCCCCAGGTACATCCATCCATTCTCTATACACCGCTTTATCCTCACTAGGGTCGCGGGGGTGCTGGAGCCTATTCCAGCTGACTCGGGCGAAGGCCGGGGACACCCTGGACAGGTTCCCCAGGTATAGCTAAAACAAAATAAAGACAGTATTAAACTAATTGTTGTGTCCAGTCAACCTACTGATAGCAGAATTTTCTTGTAGTCTTCCTCCTTGTTTGTCAGTCATCCAGGTCACGGTGATTCTCAGTGTCTCAACTGGCCTTTTCTTTTTTGTTCCTGAACAGATTTTACCTTTTACCCTGGAGGCTTTTCTCAGTTCTAACTGTCTGTATGTAGCTGGTGTGTCTGAGAAACTTCAAAGGATTGTCTCCAAACGAAACATCCCGGTGCAGTTCAGACCAAGTAGCACTCTTAGACAGAAACTAGTTCATCCTAAAGATGAAACACCCAAAACCTTGTCCAATCCACGAGGAGTCCACAGTCCTGTATAAAGACTGAGACTAAACTACCACTCCACAAATGCATTGCCCAACACAGGAGAGCAGTCTCAGCAGTCTACCTGCACCTGAGGAATTAGGAACACTCCTCTGAGAATGGCAATGTGCACATTCTGGATGGAGAAGATCAATGGTTTGAAAGAAAAGAGAAGGAAACCATCTATGGGAAGAGTCTATGACTTACCAGGTACTTATAATGCAGTCCTAAGATCCGTCTCCAGACAGTCTTACTGCCAATAATGGCCAGATTAGAATGAGTCTTTCATTGGTAACAGGACATGCACCATGTGGTCTAGGGTGATGATACATGCAATACCTGGGACGCCTCACCAGTGACTTAGAATTTGGAGTAAATGATCGTAGCTGTTTCGGTGCACAGTGCATTTCACTGTGCATTATATGATGTATAATTGCATTTGTGATAAATAAAGGTCTTGAATCTTGGGGTGAAAGTGAAACATCTGCAAAAAACAAAAAGAGAAGTCCAGTTACTTTCTTTTAAAGCATTCAGAGTATACTTACAACACCTTAAGAAAAGTCAAATGAGGTGAGCTGCTTTGTGTGATTGGGGAAAGACCCATAAAAGCATCATTACTCCATCTTCAAAAACATCAGGCCAATTCAGGTCTTCAGTCGATTTGGAGGTATTGCGTAACATACGATGCTGTCATGTGAAATTAAACTAAGACACAATGGGGCGTTCAACTGAGTTCTTGCTTGTTGTAGCTTAAAATATGCTGAACGCCTACCAAGCTGCTCTGAAAATAGAGTTGGGGAACATTTGAGGACATTGGGATTTGGTATGATAGAGTTGGCACATGGCTTCAGTTCAGGCATGTCTCCTGTAATTCAGTTATGCAACATCAGCACACTCTGTACTGGATCCTATTCAAATTATTGTCTCCTCTGGCTGTCAGAAATCTTGTGTTGCCTTTTAGACTGCACTGACTAGATGGGTGTAAAATCTGATTTCTAGATTTATGTAACAGCGATATGAATATCATTGTCAAAACAAAGATTTAAAAATCACGAACACAGTATTTTAAAGCGTTTCGTCGGTACTGAAACACTGAACATACGAGGGGCGTTCAATAAGTAATGCCCCTGACCCACTTCCAGTTGTCTGATCTAGCTGAAATTTTGCAAGTGCAATGATTTATATCTCTATGGGTTATGTGACAAATTACAGCTGTACACTAATTATGGTTTCTGATTTATACATCTTTGAACTGAGTCAGGTGTGAAATTGAGCCTATTGAGTGTCGTGCAGTTATCCAGTTTTTGTATTTGAAAGGACGCACACCACAGATAACCTTTGATGAAATGAAAGAAACTTATGGTGATGATGCCCCATCATATGACCTTGTAAAACACTGGCATCGTGAATTCAAACATGGTTGGATCTCTGTGGAAACAGCTCCCAGACCTGGTCGCCCCTGGTCACATAACCCATAGAGATATAAATCATTGCACATGAAAAATTTCAGCTACATCAGACAACTGGAAGTGGGTCAGGGGCATTACTTATTGAACGCCCCTCGTACTTTTATTCCCATTTTTTCTTTATAAACCAATATGTTTTGCTTCCCCCCGACAATTTGACCAGTTTCAAAGATGAAATATTTTCCTCTGGTGTCCCGACACCTATGTGATCATTTTCTAGGGTGTAGTTTGTGGTTGTGTGTTGTTATTCGGTGCAACTATAAAGTGCATCCTCCAATATAATACATACATGAATGAATAAGTGATACGGCTTCTAAGGGATTGTTCGACAAATGCCTATAAACACAAATAAAGTTGAAAGATGCGTTCCTTCCTTAAAGATAGCATTAGATTTCTCTTTTTCTTGCCTTTTCTCTCCCTCACACACACAAACTCACTCTCCCTCCCCTTTCATATGTCTCTCCCCCTCTCAGTTCTCAGTATCAGCAGGCTTGATCATAACATTTCACTCACATCTATCTTCTGTAAGGGGATCCACGCACACACACACAAATACGAGCGCGGCTTTTGTTACAAGCGCAACCCGATGGAGCTTATCTTGAAGAAGGACAAGCATTATGGAGCCCCCCCACCCCACCGCAGTGTGTGTGTTTGAATGTACCTATGTGTGTGTGATGCGCATTGTGGAGGAACAAGTGTGTGATCAAAGCCAACAGGTCTGTCTTCGCCGGAGGTCACAGGAGGTGACAGACAGAGCTGCAGACGCACAGAGGAAACGTTCAGGCAATGCATGACCGTGACTCTCCTGCAAAAGGTTCCTAGAGAGAATTCATTTTGTTGGTTTTTGAAGTTTAGCAGAAAAGGGATGTGCAGGTGTCTTCATAATGTTTGGTTGGGCAAGAAAATAAATTTTAAAAAGAACATCTAAGCGTGTGTTTCTATGCAATGTGCCAAATTCTTAGTGACTCATCCTGCAAGAATCCCTTTACCTTCCTTGTTTGACTCTCTTTTACAAAGTACTGCACGGTGGTGAATGTCAGGTTGGTTAAACCTGTCCATCAGAGTTGCCCTTTATCCATGGTAGAACCTTAATCAAAAGGATTAAAACCTGTTTGAGAATGCAGGAACTTTGAACTAAAAGAATCTATATCTTGATACTTGTGTTTGGTTCCTGGTACATGTTTCTTCCATCTAAAATGACCTGCAGTGCTTTAAAAAGGAACTGGAAAGTTTGCAGAGCTGAGCTCCACTGATTAACCAAACAACGAAGACTTTGCACCGCATTCATTGAGACTGCAATTAACAAACGGTTGTCGCCAACACAAATATTAAACTTGTTCTTGACTCCCACTTTCCAATTTTGCACATTTACTTTCTGACCTCTTTTCGAGCAGCATTAAGTCGCACAATAGAAAACACAAAAGAACGTGTTGTGCCAGTTCTGCTGCGTTATTTCAAGCAAAATTTACATCTCAAACAAAAACCTTTGTCATTTATCGGTTATCTGTTTAATAACATATTACACAGATAAGGTTTTGTTTGAGATCTAATTTTGCTAGCAAAAATGCAATTGGTTATCTGTCTAATATTTTAATCTACATGTTTGTGAGATGCAATGGAAACCAGAATGCACTGAAGGAATTATAAGACTGCTGAGTGGCTTTCCAGACAGATAAGATCCCATTAATTTGAGCATCACAGTCGGTACGAGGGGCACTAATGCAGATCGCTCCAATAAATGAACAAAAACAGCATGTAGAATCATTTAGCAACAAATCTGAACTCAGTTCAACTTTTCAATAATGCAATATCATCTCGTAAAGATACTACACTGGCACATTCCTTGTAGATTAAACTGTAACACAACAAAACTATTACTGACTGAGAACTGTCCAGAGCAGCAAAATCTTTTTCTGTAATTAAGTCTTTTCTTGTAATGTTTTTTTCATTTATTTCATTGCATTTATTTGAAAAAGGAAAATGTTCATTCATCGACATTCAGATAAATGTTACTGAGCTCACCTAAAGTCTCATTCTAATCTGCAGTCTGTTGTCTGATGCTGTTCTTGATTTGCTTCCAGTCTCAGATCTATTACTCAAAATGGAACCCTGCATTGTATCACATTGTGTCAGTGGCGCCTGAAACAACAAATAGAAAACCTGGCAGTCATGTCCACCTGATGCAGTGACTGGATAAATGTGTGGAGGTGTGAACACGAAACAGGGTCACGCTCTTTTTATTCCTGTCTGCAAATGTGGCCATTTAGGAAAACATTTAGAGCTTTAGAAATGTTGGTCAGTATCTATAAAAGGAGATTTGTGGCAAAATAATCAAAGATAATGCAAATAACTATTTTAGAGAAAATTAAGTTCAATGGAGGAAAAAATATCATCAGAAAGTAACACTTATAATGAAGAAATAAGCTGGTCTTTTACTTTGTTATTAAGTTTTTTGTGTCTTTTGTTTACAGTTCCTGCTCCTTCTTTCACCTTTGTCACCTGACATTTTGTCACCTCCAGCTTTCCTTCAGAGTGATCATCCAGATTCTTTCGATTAGATTAGATTAGATTGCAGAAGAAATGCAGTTTACCAAAATTGCAAAAGAAGCACTAAAAATGGCAGCCCAGTGTAACATGCTTCAGTGAAATAGTTTTAAGGGAAGAATGCATGTGCTAAAATATATACAGCATGTGCCAAATCAGTGCATGTAACTTGTATAGCATATGCAGTTTAGGTATACAGACTATGATAAAGTATTATTGAAGAAAGGTTTACATCTGAACTTTAGTTAGGTAGAACAAACAAGAGAGCTGGCAGTCGGATCAGTGTAAGAAGCAGTAAACAAAAGGCCATGTCACAAAAGAAAAAATCCAAATAATTAATTTGCAAGATATACATTATTCAATTTAACTCTTGAGATAATTTTTTTGGTAACTCTGTCTTGCTTTTGTTTGAAATTTAAGAAGTTTTGTGTAATTATGTGGCGCAAATCTGACTGAAGAGATGCCACATAGTGTGACCTCATTCATTCCAAGCATTCTTAACCTTTTAGTTCCTCATTTAGTTCCTGAGTTTAGTTTGGAGCTCTTTAATTTCCTAGACTGTCTGGTTTAAAAGGGTCAAATGGCTTCTCTGCACACATTCACTTCTCTCAGAGGCTCTTGCACCTTTACCAAGTACAAGACTTTTCACAAAAATTGTGGAACTTTAGCCTGAAACTTACATTTATACACAAGCTGCCCTCTTTCCTCATTTACACCCTTTATTTAAATAAGCCACGACTGCTGGAATTTGAAGCTCTGTTCTCACGTTTGCAACATCCTCATGCCTCTTTCATATCCTCAGGTAGGAACATTGCTCAGGCAGAAAGAATCCCTGCATTAAGGCTGACATTTCCTGATTACAATCATTTCAAGCATGCATGTCAATACAGTTTATTACCTGGCATTTCATCCCCCCACTTACACACACTTCCATCACACCACGTCAGTTCTGCTCAGCTCCTCGACATGTCAGTTCCACACAATCAGTCACAATAGGCGATGTTGCATGAACAGCATGTCTGTAAAGGTCACATCACTGACTGAAAATAAACACCTCCTCTGATCTGAACTTTAAAGAAAGAAAAAGAAACTGACGATGATGCCGTCACTTAAATCAAAGAGAGGATTATCGTCATTTTTAATGCAACTTAAACATTAAAACCATCTAATCACAGCAGGAACTAGAATACCCGTTTCTAAAACCGTATCTATTATCCAAGAGGACAAAAGCTATTGTTTCCCACAATGCACAAGTCTTTCCTACGTACAGAGACGATCCCTGTGAAAGCTCAGGCTGGTCGTATCAAATACACGGTTAACACTGCATGTCAAACCCTCGGTCATTGGATCCAATGGATAAATCACTAAATCACGCCACAATAGCCGCGGACTCGTCTCTTTCACACAGGCCACATGAAAAGGGAAGGGGAGAAAGAGGGAAGTCTGACTTCCATGGCCAGACAAAAGGCTCAGGAACAGCACTGCCTCAGGACAAAATCATATGACACTGGCGCACAGGAAATCACCCAAATTGTCCATTGTCTGGGACAACATCAAAATCCCTCTGCCTCTGCACAGGCACTGAAACCTGGGGAGGGAGAGGACAGAGGGAAGATGGATAGGAGAGGGGCGAAAAGTAGAAAGTGAGCAGTGGAAGGATGGAGGACTTTATCTGGTGTTTTTATACCACGTTTTTTTTGGAGGGTAATAAATTAGAAACTACTGGAGCTGCTGGTGACAGGACACCTGTTTGTATTGCCAGATTGTGTCTGTCAGTGTCACTCTGCGTTTTAAGGATGACTAAATAATAACAAAATGACTCCAAAAATAAATACTTTTCTAATGCGTGTCTGTGCAGGTGGATCCTAAAGACAGAGATTTATAACAGCTTAGTTTGCATCTTAAAACCATTAAATACAAGATTAATAATTTAAAAGCAAATAACTAGAAAGAAATTGCAGGATTTATTTAAATATTATTTATATAGCACCAATTTACAAGTCATCTCATAGCACGTCACATAGTAAGCATAAAGACCGTGTGAATTTTAATCAGAGAATCCAACAATCCTAAGTCGCCTTTTGGATTTCTGATGATCAACCAGTCAGTGATGGTGAGAAGGAACCAAAACCTTTTGAAAAACAGGGATGGAAAAAAATTATTTCATTGCTTTGTTTAGGCACTTTCCCGATTTCTCAGGGAAAACCTAAACCAGGGCTGTTTGTTCTTTAAAGAGTAAATCACATTAACGCAGCCTTACATCAGGAATATTTTCTGAAATATTTTTGTCATCTGCAAATCTGCAGTGTCAGACATGAATCACTGCAAATGGTAGCTTTAGTATTGTTGCTGCCACAACACCAGATTGTCACTGCATGATTCTGGTGACCAAAAGAAATCATGTTAAGAATGTTACTGCACTATTTATTAAAAATTAGCAAACATTACAGAGACAGGCAGTGTGTTTTTTATGTTCATTGGGATCATATTTATAAAAATCCCATCATTATTTATTATTATCAAGACTAACAATAGCAAAAGTGCAGCTGATTCCAAAGAAAGCTTATAGGTAAAGCTGGTGTTTTCTTTATTATGGTTACAACTTTAACAGAATTTTCTTGAAACTCACAGTGACAGACTACTGTACATGCTGCCATTCTGTTTCCTCTGGAAAAACTAAATGTGAAGGGACATAAATCATTACAAACACTCAACCAGAATTAGTAGAAATTCCAAATTATATACAAACCTAACAAAAAGTTCAGGTTTTACGTGGGTCATAATGCAGACGAGACACATGCAAGTATGGCAGCCGCTGCATCAGGCTTTTATCTTCAGCTGCCTTCTCTTTGTTCCTCCTTTTGTCCAACTGTGGTCAGTTTACCCTACTTCTTTTATTCTGTTTATAATTAAACCTTACATGGTTGAAATGCAATTGAAAAAATAGATCCTGAAATAATTTTAAAGGAAAATTTTAACTGACAGAAATACTGGAATACGCAGGGTTGGTGAGGACAAAGCAAACATTCAAATGAAGGCAAGAGTGTAGAAAAAGGTCTTTAAACACAACACGAAGTGACTCTCGGATCCACATCCCCCTCAGTTCGTGGCTGTTTTAGAGCATCCCAGCAGCCTGTCAGGTAGAGCCTGAGGCCACACCGACTCTCCTCTATTCAGCTCCACAGATCATACAGGCAGACAGACGGCTCTCCTCTGGCCTCTCATTCATCCCTCATGTCAGCCCTCCTCCTCCCCACCACACACACTGATTCTTTCATTCACTGAGATCTTGTGGTTATCCCTCCAGAGAAAATCCACCATGTTGTTTTCTCTGTTTATTCTTGCTGTAACTGAAAAAAGCAAGCGTGTGCTTGTTCTTATGTACAAAAAGTGTCCACACTCATTCTGTTTTCTGTTGAAGCTGCTTTAGAGAGGTGTTATTTCAACTGTTATTCTGGAGGATGTAGCTTGGGGTGGTATTGACAGGTGTCTCTATTATTTGGTCCACACCAATCACAAAGTTTTAGAAAATATATAACCCAAAAGCATACATGTGATTGTAGCTACAAAATGCTTGTATTTTTTGAAGCTCAGGTGAAAAGTCGATATAACAAAAGTTGCATTCACCTTGACCTTTTGTTCCCTAAAATATTATAATAGTCACTGTAGAATCCAATACAGAATGTAAATGGCATTTCTGATGTTACCATAGTTACCACAGGAGTCATCACATCAACCAGGGTCAAAATCACAAGAATTCCGACTTTCAAAAGTGACACAACAGTAGCTTCACCCTGCTCTTTATACAATAAGGACAAACCCGACACTGAATACAGGAGCTGGTGATGATGAAAACATTTAAAAACAAATTTATCCTGTTTAGAAAAATGGAAAATTCTTCACTACAGCCGCAGCATCATCATATTTTTTATTTCTTAACACAAAGACTGAAGAGTTTCAAGGTTCATTTCCACTTTAATCCCATCCAGAGACGTTCACAGACATGCACTTGTCTGGTTCCTCTCTTACTGAGATGCCTTTAAGCAAGACGTTGAATTCCAGCAGCTCAAAGTCATCTTCCTGTGAAGTGTAGAGTTGGTGGGGTGTGATTCCTAATTTCTTTTTCAAGCACTGCTAACTATGCACTATGAAAGCTACCGGAGTCCCCCTTAAACCATCAATGAGCTCTGTGTCAGCGGGTGTGTGCTCACATGTGTGGACATAAACTAACGGCTACAGTTTCTGTATTAATCCCCCACTAACCAGCCATTGTTTCTCTGTTTGCTGAGTATGAACGTTGAGTTTACCTATTTGCTTGTAAAAATCTTGACAACAATAACAGCCACAGTGGACTCTTCCCCTTTGACAAACTGACATCTTAGTTATAGGATTAGCTCCTGCCAGTTACAAGTGTTAGGATGTGATTACTGAAGGCTGATCTACAGGGGTGTTGGAAAGAGGCTCAGCAATAATGCCTCATTTACAGAGACCAGCTGAACACGAACAGGACTGATGTTTACAACGTCCTCATTCTTTGAAAAACATACACATCATATCACAGTTAAAGGAGACTGTTGCAGGTTTTTAAGCCGGTACTATGGAGTACTAGAGATTCTAACTAAATTCAGTGGAAACACACGAAGCAAGTTAATCATGATCTATCCACATCCACTGAAGGTGCTCCTCCCCCTAAATTTGTAGAAGAAGAAAACATCAGAGTTATGTGGGCTGATAAGGAGACTGAGCTTCTTCAAATTATCTTCAACGTAGTTCTCCTGAAGTTCTTTTGAGTCAATATAGAAGTGAGGGACTTTTGAAGCCTATGTACACTATATTGCCAAAAGTATTCGCTCACCCATCCAATTAATCAGAATCAGGTGTTCCAATCACTTCCATGGCCACAGGTGTATCAAATCAAGCACCTAGGCATGCAGACTGCTTTTACAAACATTTGTGAAAGAATGGGTCGCTCTCAGGAGCTCAGTGAATTCCAGCGTGGAACTGTGATAGGATGCCACCTGTACAACAGATCCAGTCGTGACATTTCTTCGCTCCTATATTCCACAGTCAACTGTCAGCTGTATTATAATAAAGTGGAAGTGTGTGGGAACGACAGCAACTCAGCCATGAAGTGGTCGGCCACGTAAACTGACGGAGCGGGGTCAGAGGATGCTGAGGCGCATAGTGCCAAGCGGTGGTCAACTTTCTGCAGAGTCAGTCGCTACAGACCTTCAAACTTCATGTGGTCTTCAGATTAGCTTAAGAATTCACTTTTAACTAAGCTACACATAACAAAAACACCTCTCAAGGAAGTGTGCTCATTCCTGATCACATGACCATGAGAATATGTTTTGAACTACACTGAATGGTCCCTGTATTGTTTTTACTGAATTTTGGACTGTTTGGACTGAGATTTAAGTTGATATCTAGTCAGTGATACAGACCTGTTCTTCCCGTGTTAAGAACAGTTGGAACTCCACTTCCTTGCACTGTGAGCACCACAGACCAGAGTTTGTCAATCATCTATTTTTAGACTTATCTTGTGCTCGTACAACTTCTTGTGAATGAGGTTTGGTCCTAAACTCATCAATCATGACTGTATTTTTCCTTACGCTCATAGTTCAGGCTCCTGATTAGCATCTCTCGCCCTCGAATGACACTTGTGACAAACATCCAAACGGAGCTACAACCAGAAACCTTATCTTCGTTGTGAGGATAAGTACATGTGTGTTGTCTATCACCTTTTGTTGATCTTCACTTGAGCTCTCTGGTGATTAGAGACACGCCATGCAAACAAAACCTACCATTACCTTACAGTCAGGCTTTGCAAAGATTAGTTGCACCTCCAAACAAGCCTGCTGTTGCCTAATGTGTTATGCAGAAATCCTCTTGCTGTTTACATTGCAGAGTATGAGAGATGTTAACAAGGTCTTGAGGCTAATACTTCATCTCTTCTGTCATGTGTTTCCTTTCTTTAGGGGTCAGAATGGTTTAGTTCTGTGTTTTATGAGCTTCAGACTTCAGGCACATGAAGGTAAATATGACACAAAATCGTGCAGACCAGCTTGGATGAGCATGGAATCAAACTGACCAACATAATGCGTCGTTCTCTTCTGTCACCACACCTGATATGTCAACAGTTTGTCTTTTCTTCACACCACACGGTTGGGATTACCAAGTGGACTCTAGCTCAGGATCAAGCAGTGAACGCAGGTCATGCACCGCTGGCTTTGTTTCACTCAAGAGCAGGATGTGAGTTTTGCATGTACAGACCACAGCAAGTTCCTTTGAATTGTATATCAAGTAATCACGCCAACGTCCAGCAGCCAAGTCGTTCTGCTCCTCTACGTTACTGATTTGTATTATTTTAAGATTATGAAGTATTCCCTCCGTGTGTCAGTCTAAAATGTACAGTTTGGATTTAGAGGTATTGTAGTTTTTGCTCACACCGTGGTGTCTTTTGTACATTAATCCATCTTTGTTCCCAACTTTAAATGTCTGTCTATTGAGCTGCCATAATATAAAAATGCAACATCATGTATTTTCTGTCCTGGCAATAATAACAACTCTGATTTTTTTTTTCAGTCTGGGTTTTTTAAAAGTTGTTTTTTGTCACTGCCAGAGCACAATTTAAAATCACAAAAGCAAACAACACAATTAAATTTGGAGACATTTTGATTACTTTGGATCAGGGTTTTTGATTAAATATTCCCACAGATGACAGCGTTACTCAGAAAAGGATACACTTTGCAACATACATGCTGTTTTGCAATATTTTGTATTATTAATTATTAATGTATGTTAATGCATTTTCCCCATCAGTCAGCCTAAATTTTACAGTTTGGATTTAAAGCTATTAGTACCTCAAAGAACTGTGTTCCTATTAGTATCTTTTATGTAAAATATTATTTTTCCCCAATTTAAAATGTATGTAAGTTGAGCTGCCATAATATAAAAAAAATTAAATCATAGTTTTTCTTCCCCTTAAAGTTATGCAAATATAGACTTGATTTTCTTTTTTCTGACAGGTTTTAGTACAGTACATTATATAGTTTAATCACTACCTGAGTTGGTGTAAAACAGTGGAATCTATATATGTATTTTAATTGTTTGGCCCAACAATGAATGTATGGTCCTGCTGGGACACAGAGCTGGTCTGAGGTCAGGCAACTTCCAGGCTCTGCTGTAAAGTCTGGAGAGGGAACATTTTATTCCGTTTTATCTCAACGTGACAAATAAAGGCTCTTTTCTTTAAACTGCAGATGGCAAGAATGTGTGAATTTCTTTGCAAAATAAGGTGTTAAAACATGCAAAGTCACATGTTTTGCTACAGCCACAGCTTAGGCTGTGAGCTGTGGCAGGGCTCTCTCCTCCCTCGGCTTTGCTCTCTCTCTCTGACAGGTGTGTTCTGTGCTGATGTGTCCAGGTGTGCGTCATCTGTAATCAGCAGATCATGTGCAGGTGGAGGCCAGCTAATCAGGTCCTGGTGTCCTATAAAAGCCGTCGTCAGTCGTTGTTTGATGCTGACCTCTGCTTTGTTTAGCTGACTCCAGCTCCTTGGTCTGCTCCTGGTCCTCCGTGGATTCTGCTGGATCAAGGAAAATCACCTGTTGTCATTTATTCTGATGAGCGATTCTTCATATGATAATCGTGTTTAATTTTTTGCACCAATGTAACTATGAAAATTTTTTTGCACAAATTTGATCTGGCTTCCCCACGTTTGGCCTGGATTGTTTATATTTACATATACCTGGATTGTATATACAGTTGTTCATTTGTTGAAGCAGTTTTTCATTAAAAGTTATCTCAGGTGATCGCTTTATTCGGAAACAGACAAACTGTGCATGCATATTTATGATGTGAAGCGGAACAAACAGACTGATTTTGGTGAGCCGACAGAGTTTCCTGTAGTGACACAATCAGTCACATGAAAAACGTGACGCAGAAGTAACAGTAAGTTCAGCTGAGAGAGCAGCGCGTGTTGGAAATGTGGGGGGGGAAGACAAGCAGGTAGAATATCAGAGGTTTTCTTTAGTGGAGGGGGTTTGGGAAGGAAATCAGCCTCATAACACACACACACACACACACACACACACACACACACACACACACACACACACACACACACACACACACACACACACACACACACACACATCCCTGTTAGTCCTTTCCACCATTATCTCATGTTGTCATCTCACCCTTTCAAGATATGGGGATCCTCTGGCGAGACCCCAAAACCCCCCTCTCTTTGTCGGACACACACACACACCTACACACACACACACACAGAGGGCCAGTGTTCTCCCCTGGGGGGAGTTGACAAAGATGAAAGGAGGAGTGGTGAAGGGGACTGAAGGAGCAGATGAAACAGATGAGATGACCTCGCTCCTCATCTTTTCTTTCAACTCTCTCTGTTCTTTTGCGTATCGCCTCCCAGCATTTCTACACTCAGATTAGGGCTAACCGACTGTTTTTGTTTCGTTCTGTTGTTGTTTTTTATTTTATACATCAGTGTCACAGTTTTATTTAACTCATTCCGTTTTTCATTGTACAGTTTACTTACAGGACTCGTCACGAAGCCATCTGGGGTCAGATCTTCACATCTGTAGCTTATGGTTCAGATACATCTTAACATTTGTACAGAGTTTTTATTTTCCTGGTTGCTGAGCGTTTGACCCTTAATCTTTACTTGTTAGTTTGCAACACACTTGCATATTAAATTATATATAATCCTGATTGGTCCTTTTGATAATCTAGTACATATTTTCCATCCTGTGCAAAATACCCTAGTAAGACCAGAAACAGGTATTATCTTCCATTAAGGTAAATGTCACTCCTGCTGTTTTGTTAAACTGTGAAGGTGTTTGCTATCAAATACTGCCACCCTGTGGACACACGAAGTCACTGCAAGACAACTGATTTCTCAGACTCCAGTTAAGCGAATAAAGTAATCTGTAAACATGATAAGATGAAGTTCAGTGGTTATTAAGAAGGAAGATAGTGTCAAAATTATTCATTTCTGCAAAAATAGATTTATGGCTGCAAGTTGACAGGTGAAAAAAAGTTATACTTGTTTTCAACATGCTCCTTGTACCATCTCAGGTGTACTGCAGAGGCGGGTGAAAAATTCAGATTCTGAGCAAAACCAGAAATCTCACTACTTAAAACTACCCAGTTATAAGCAAACATCCCATCAGTAAATTGGAAGTGAATACTACTAATACATAAAAATGGATGGCAAATTAAAAGAGAAACCAACATAAAGTGTCTTACTAAGGCGTTGAGCCACTACATGCCATCAGAACAGCCTCAGAACTCCTTCAAAATGATCCTCCAAATCTCTGGAACTCTACTGAAGGGATGAAACATCACTCTTCTTCAAGATATTCCTTCAGTTAGTGTTTTGATGAAGGTGTTCAAGAGCGCTATCTAACACATTGGTCCAAATTCTTCCATAAGTGTTTGGGTTCAGATTTAGTGCAGGAAAACACGATAGCAGGTGAAGCACATCATTTTCACGAAACCATTCAGGGACCTTTCATGTCCTACGGATAGAAGCATGGTAGTCCTGTAAGACACCCCTCTGATCAGACATTGAATAGAAATGATTCATCAGAGGACAAAGGTGACCTCTCAGAACAACTTTATAGGCTATTAATTTGCAGTGACTCTTCCCTCTAAGTGGACAAGTGGACCTAAACTATGCCAGTAAAATATCCAACCAGTATAACAGAGCCACCAGAACCCTTCACTGTAGAGGTCAACAGTTCAGATTTTTCCTTTAATTTGTCACCACTCAGTAAATGATAGTTTGGATCATGAGTGCTAATGTATTTCAGGCCCGGGGTGGCTAATCGGGAGGACCAGGACAATTCCCGGTGGGCCGGTCCGATGTTTGGGTCGTGAGGGCCGGTGTTCAGTCCTGGCACTGGGTCGATCATTATGCTGCTACCACTGGTCCTGGGCTGCCTCCACTGACAGCTGTTTTTTTGTTTTTGTTTGCTGTTTGTTTGTTTTGCAGACGAACCGTGATGTAACACGTTCGTGCACACGGTCAGAGGTACTTGGAAGATGAAAACAGGAAGAGCAAGGGTGGCGCGGAGAAGGCAAGAATAAAAAACGGGAAAGCTCTGGAAACAGACGCAGCCGAATGTGCAGAAATTGGAAACTTTTTCACTAAAGCTTGCGGTTTAAAATGACAAATGAGGACGAGGAAACGGATACGGACTTTGTTGAACTTTGCAATCCACCTTTCAAGTTAATTATCAAGTCACTGTGGCGTAAAACACAACGTTATATAATTTAAATAATAGTATGATGCGACCACATAGCTGGGAAACTTTGTCCTGCAGCCCCTCAGAGTCAGAAGAAAGATCCAGCACCAAGCAGCAGCCAAGAGCCACAAATCCAGAGTGGGAGGTAGGATTGTTCATGGAGTGAATATTATTAGAATGAATAGAATGAAGAGTCTGGTGTAGACCTGCCCTATATGAGAAGATGATTCAGCTCTACATTAATGAAACTGACCTGATGGCTTTGTAAAAGGGGGAGATTAGTGCTGAGAATTTTGACCATTTTAAAAATGTGATTTAATGTCAGAGCCAGTAGTGATGAGGGGATTACTGCTGTCAGTATGGAAGGAACAGGTGAGCTGCTGGAACAGAGTGAACAAGCAAGCATTAGTTCCAATGCCACCCTCCTCATCACTTAATCGCCGACAACCCTACCCTGGGGCAGGTCGCACTGGATTACAGGTTACCGGTAGCAGACCTGACCTGGAAGAATCTGCCACAGAGGTAAAGTGAATGACACTGATCATCTCATCGCATCTCAAAGTGCTGCTGGGAAACTTTGGATTCTTGCATTCATGTCGAAGTTGCTTTGACCTGTACTACTTGCCTAAACATTATTGTGGACCAAGCACACCAACCCAATGGCAACAATAATAACAAACAACAGTGGCCTCGCCAAGCACGACAGTTTAAACTACCACACTGCAAAAACTGCCGAAGAACAGCTCAAGGAACAAAGAGCTCAAAGTGTTGATCTGATTTCCAAACTTTGCAGATGCAACAGTGGGATGCACCAGAGCAATCCTGATCCACAAAGGCCACATACTGTAACCCATAGGATCAATTGCCAACATTCAGGTTCTAAACATCATAGCACACCCCTGTACTTGAATACAGCACTTCAGTATTTATACTTTTTGATGATTTGCAAATAAATGCCATAACAAGTCAAAAGTTCCCAACACTTTCTCACGTATACACTTTGCTCAAGAAGACATTATTGACTCTGTATCTGTACTAAGCAACAGTTCAGTTTGCTTGCAACCAACAGTTGACTCTACAACACTTATTCACTTTTCACATTTTTTAGCAACGTAAATAGAATTTTGTGACTTCACTCAGTGTTTACAGCTCAGTGGCATGATATAATAAGAAGAGGACATGGAGGCCATGGGAACTGAGTGAGTGGTTTAGGGTGGAGCTACTTGATGAGGTAAATGGCTCTAATGACTGTGAAGCAGCCTTCAGGGGGTTCTCCTGTCAACTGCTTCAATTTCCTGCCTCTTTCTGCAGGCGCCTCTTGGATAGACTTCCTGGTACCTCTGGCACCCAACGTGGACACATACTCACACACACACACTGGCCAGTCTCATTCTCTTCATCCACCCAGAGTAAGTTAGTCATTAAATCAATGCACAGTTTGTGTCAAGCTGTGAGTGTGTGTGTGCGCTCTTACTATATCTTATGTATGTGTGTCTTCAGGAGGTGCAGGGCGGAAGAGGGGACGTGGAGTGAACTATAAAGTGTCATATTGACTGATCTGTGTGAGTGTGTGTGTGTTTATAAAATGTCAACAATGACCATATCCACACTGTGTACATCCACATGAGGACATACACACTGTCTGAGAGACATCAGCACACACAAACACAAATACACACATGGATTGTAGGAACTTTGTATATACACATTTACTTATATTAGAAAACAATCTGAAGAGTAAAACTGGCATAATAATAAGTATCGATCATTATGTTATATTCAGGGCTGATTACCCTCAACCATGATCGATACTGAGAATTAATATTTCGGACTGACATACATTTGCAGTAAAATTAAAAATCTTGGTGTAAAAAATTAGAATAACACAAACTCCAACACAAAATCTTGTTAAAATATCTTTGTGTGTTTATGTTTTAAACATATTTAGCTGATCTCTTTCCTTTTCATTCTTAAGGTATGAGAATGGTGACTACAGGTGGAGAGAGGTGGCTGCATGGGAGTCAAAATAACACATTTTTAAATGTATTTTATTTTCATGAGAATCAGTTAAAAAAAAAACTCATACTTGAAAATAAGCATGGATATTATATCTGTTGAACGGCCAGGCCTGCACATCATCTAAAACAGTGATGTGATATATGTGAGAGTGAACATAATTGACCAGTATCATGTTGATAGAGGAGGTAACTAAAATGAGCTGATATTATAGGCTGACTATAAGCGATATTTGGGGACTACGGATGAAATTTAGCATGCATGCTAATTCCAGCATATTTACATTACATCATGTATGTACTGTCCATTAATATGCAATGTCCCGACTAAATAAACCAGAAATAAATAAATATTTGACCATTGTCGGCTATAGTGGACTCTCCGATCCTGGCACAGCACTAAACCCAAGGGCGGAGATAAATCTGTCTATGAAAGACAATAGTTTGACTAATCTTATGTTTTTCACTTGTTTTGTCTCTCCATGAATCAAATGTCTTGCTAATCTTGAGCCGAGCTTTCCGCAATGTCAGTAAAATTCATGTCTGGTGGTTTGTTTACATAGGTGGACTCCATTTCTAAGCCATTAGCAAGTGTTGCACTCTCTTGGTGCTGTGAAGCAGCGAAAGAGAAACACTGAGGCATGGCACTTGGGAGTGAACATTAATTTGACGTCATTTAAATTTTCCTGGAAAGTCCATCCCAAGTCCTTTACATAGAAATCGGCTGCTACAGACAACAGAGAAAGTCAGAGAAGTTACATCACAATCTGTTCATACAATGACAATAAAAAAGCAAATAATACATGTACATTGTTTCAGATTCTTACACACAGCATCTTTAAATAGGAAAATGATACAGTACGAATGTAGTATATAACTCAAGGTGACTCCTCATTAAAAATGTTCTTTTACCACACAGTCCTGTTACAAACCCACCACTGGGAGTCACTAAAGTCCCATTTTCTTAAACCATACACACACAGATGTGTGGTAAAATAGCCAAAACACAATCTGTGCTCAGGGTCCATTGAGAATGAAATGGTAAATAACAAATACAAAACAGCATTATTTAACTTTGGTTCATTAACTTTGGAGAATAGCCAACAAAGTTACAATCCCTACCCAATTCTGAATACAAATCATGAAATGTACCAGACATTGACTGTGAAAGCCCAGTTTTCGCGATACAAAAATAACCTATTATTAGTCACTATGCTTTCTGACAGGTCTCTGACTAACCTAATGTACCTGTAAGCTGTCTTTAAAGCACTCATCTAAGAAAAGAGCAGATCATTTCAGTCTTGGCCCAGGCTTGTAATCATGGGAATTGTTGAATCAGTCAGAGATATTTGAACATGCATACCATTTATCCTCTTTGAAACAGGATCTATAGATAAAGTTGTTAACTTGAACAAAAGCACAATGAAAATCAACTTTTTAATCATTTATTTAACAACAACATAAATGGGTGTAAAATTTGTCCGTGGGAGCACTAAGTACAAACCTGACCTCAGAGGCTTGTTTTGCCTTCTTAACTTCTAGTTAACACCTATATTTTCCTTGAATTGAAAGATATTTTAATGTTTTCTTGTGTGTACTGTTTGTCTCCATGTCAGTGGGGTTCAAATCTGGGTTTTGACAAGTTAATTCCATCAACCTCCTTTTATTCTTTGTGAGCCAGTCCTTGGAGGATCTGCTTGTGTGCTTACGATTATTATCCCATTTAAAAGTCTGGTCCAAGTTCAACTTTTGGACTTTATCTTTTAGCACTTTTTGAAATAATACAGAATTCAAAGTTGAATCATTGACTAAAAGCTGCCCAGTCCCAGAGACACTAAAGCAAACCACAGCATTTTCACCGAAACGCTTCACAGTTAGTTTGAGGTTTTACATGTCTCCTGTTGGCCAAACTACTCCTTGACTCATTTATCATTCCTGTATGTTCACTGTAATTTGACTTTAATATTTCCTTGGACAGCAAAGGTTCCTGTCCTGATCATTGCCCTTCCAATGGAATGATTTATTTTCAATATGTTGGAAATTTTTTGAAATTCACTGTCAAATTCAAAGACATCCACAGCCTAAGACACTCTTTAGGTCTTGGCATGACACCACACTCTTCAGTGGCAAAGAAGAAGTGTCAGAGGTTTAAACTAGACTAGTTCTCTGTGTTATAAATGTAGGGGCTTACTTGCTTTGTCCATTGGAATTGAATGGAATGGAATGCAGTACCTCTAGCTAACAACATGCTAAGCTAAGAAGGATCTTAGTCTTACAACTCAAAATAAAGCAGCCATTCAGCACTAACTGTCATTTTGTTTTTGCAGAACCAACATGAAAACACAGTATTATTGTCCAAATTACTCACTTACTGGATACCTGATAGACTACACTCTTTACCCATATGCAATCAGAATTTTGCAGTAGTCATGTCCAGAAGCACACAGCTCCAGAATATCCAACAAAGCTCGTCTCCTGCTGTGGTTGCCTCTCATTCACTGCAACTTTATTAGCATCTGACAGCACTTACAGGAGCGCTTACTGGGCAGGGCTCAGGGCTGGGTCTAATAAGGCCTCACCTTGGTCTGGGTAGGAGAGCGCTGCTGAAACGCTGCTTTTGTTTAAGGCTTGGACGCAGATCTGAGCGCCAAAGTGGTTGTGAGAGAGATCGCACTTGAAATTCTTGCTAATTAATGTAACAGGCGGCTGCTAAATAAGCTCTGATGTTTGGCAGGGTTGGTTTCTTTAGCATTGTTTAACAAGGGTAAGCAGGCACACACACACACACACACACACATGAACACACACTTTCCCAGAGCATGCGGACACCATCTGGCGATCTGCTGATAACTTCCTAATAGCAGTAGTGGGATTATGTGAAGTTTTATGGAGAGAGCGGTGACTGTGTGTTAAAGTCCTCTAGATGGCAATGCTGTCTTCTGGTTTTGTTTCGTAACCCCAGCAACTGCAGCAGCTCTGATTACTGCAACCCCACATCAGCTACCACTAGCAATGATTGGAGTTTTTTCTCCTGATGTTGCAGTATGAGATTCTTATTAAATTCATTCACAAAAAACAAGGTGTTCACTAAAACCAAGGAACAAATATTCTTTTTCTGGCTACAATTTGAAAGTGCTAACCACCAAACCACTGTGCAGCTCCCATTTCCACCAGTATATGATAAAACAACACAAAACATAAAGTCTAAATTTTGAGCTACATCTCCTCAAGACAACTCAAGTCTTAATTTTTGTGCTGACAGTTAGCTTTGGCTGTCAGTGTTACTAGATGACAGGAGTGGTGCTCCAAGATGCAAGGATGAGGGCAGGAACAGCCAGTAGTGCAAACAGGAAGTACTCTGTAGACCTGGCTGTCTCATTTATCAACCATCGGTTCAGATTTAGCGTCCCTCAGAGGTTGCAGCCTCTAAACTGGGAAACAGTTTAATAATTACTGGACACGAATTGCCAAAATACAGCATTACAAAAAACAGTAACTGAGCAACTTGTGTTCACTCCTGCACTCTCAACTTCTAATCGGTCACAGAATAAGGCTGATCTCAAATATTTAAAAAACATTTTTTATAAAGTGTGGAAATGTGACTTTCTGCAGTAGGTAAAAAATGACAAACATGTTTCAATATTGTGAAATTTTGTGCTTCACTTAGCAGAACATCATTTGTCTTTGTCTTGCAAACAGTTCAGAGCTGATTTGCAGTGATGATCCAATAATGGTGTATTTCTGTTAGAAATAGTTTCAGTACACTGTGTTTTTTCTTTCTGTAGAACACAGCTATTGAATGTTACAGGAGGGTTCAGTGGCGTTACATAATTTGAGCAAATTCAGCAGGTTTTACAGCACCTCCACACTCACAGAGTATGTAGGTTAGAGGTGGTTGGGGTGGATGTACTCTGACAGGAATGCGAATCTGAGACATTGTGGTTTTGGGATCAGTGCAACCATCATGGCGCCTCGCCATCCAAAACTGATTTCAAAACAGTTTGGTTTTAAACAAGACTCACCTCCTGCTGTGGCTTCCTCCCTCGCAATAAAATTTTACTAGCATCTGACAACACTCTTCTTAATGACTCACTCCGACAATGATCTAACACATATATATGTGGTTATTCCACCTTATGGAAAACAAGCTTTGAGTGTGGCGGCATCTATTGCAGTTATAGTTTCTGCCATTCTGCCTGAGCAGCAGTAAGAACAAACCTGTTCAAGATATTCAATTTGAACTGACTTGTACCCTGAACAGACTGATAAAAGTCTTTAAAAATATATAATGAAGTCATGTTTCTATTACAGGCTGCACGGTGACTTGGTGGTTAGCACTTTCGCCTTGCAGCTAGAAGATCCCTGGTTCATGTCCCAGCCTTCCTGGGATCTTTCTGCATGGAGTTTGCATGTTCTTACTGTGCATGCGCGGGTTTTCTCCAGGTACTCCAGCTTCCTCCCACAGTATAAAAACATGCTGAGGTTGTCCGTGGGTGTGATTGTCTCTATATGTAGCCTTGTGATAGACTGGCGTTAGGTCCAGGGTATCCCCAGCTTTCACCCTGAGTCAGCTGGGATAGACTCCAGCCCCCCGTGACCATAATGAGGATTAAGCGGTGTCTAGATGATGGATGGATGTTTCCATTACAATGCTTTATATCTGTAGTTCATATTTTCACTCAAACATGTATATACACAAAAAGTGTAGCTATTAAATAATGTCAGAAATGCTGCAATGTGGTTTAAATGGAGAAAATGTATACTTTACTTCCTTTTCCAATTAAGTATATTACTTTTCTGCAACTACACATTGCTGTGAAATCTTGAATTCAAAATTTGGCCTTCAAAATCTTTTGGCCTTAGGAGTGAATCGTGGCTCTGACTGAGAATTTGAGAACACTGCATGCAGATATATTAGCGGCTAGTCAATAGCAAGTTAGACCCGCCCTAAAACAAACCCTGCTTTGTCATCTATTTTACTCTAAAAGGGACAAGAACTTTCAAAACAAACATCGTGCTGTACTGAAGTAGATGTTCAACTATAAAATGGCACCATGAACTTATTGGGAAGATATTGACTGAGGTAAGAAATCAAATGTCAAGTGGGATCATTTTCTGATAGGCATCTATGCAATCACATTTTTTTGCCAACAGAGCAGGTGCCCCCTACTGGCCATTAGAAAGAACTTAAGCTCAAAGCACATTCACATTGGCCTCAGTTTTCAAACCTGCAGGCTACATCTACCTTTAATCTACAGTCTTTGGTTGCAGCTGGCAAAACAGGTTGAAAACTGCTAACTTCCTGTGCGAGGTAACGTGATACCACGAGAGTCTGCGGGACTTCTCTGTTACTGTTTTGCCCGGCAATGAACATGGCAGTGAAATAAACTTGGTCAGAATCCAAGAACGTCGTGTTTTTGGCATTTACAAAATTCACTGCCTTAGTGGATATCGAAGCTAACAGATACATGTTAATATTAGGATACACTTGAGTATACTACGAGATGCATCAGAGCCATGACTACTTTACAGTAATGATGAAAAAAAGAAAAGAATCATTAAAGTCCCGAAGACCTCATAGGCAAAATGACTGAAAAAAAAACTAAGCTGCTTTCTTGGCAAACATGTTTTGGCAGCAATGACAGCAACTCAAACAAGAAAAGCCATGGAGGGGGGGTAATTGAGATTTACAATTATTTAATTAATGTCAAATGTAGTTTACAAACGGGAAAGACATGTATCATTTCCAAGAATATACAAGACACAAATTAGTTCTGACACAATTCACTTGTGCAGTTTCTAATCTTTGGGGCAGGTTCGAATCAACAACTTCAGAGGAATGCAGTAACATGAATGCCACTGCTTAGCATTGTTTCAGTCCAGTATTTAACCTACCAAGACTTATAACTACATAGTGAGCTAAACAAAGGAAATTAAGCTAAAATAAAAATGACTTCAGCTACCGAAGCTGACCAACTCATGCTTACTTTACCCCAGAATTAGCCAAAGGATCCCAAAATCCCATTTATTTATCTCTGAATGTTTAAATTGTGGGCCTTTTTTCATTATTGAACAGTGAATGGAGATGAACAACATCCAACTCCAGCACCAAAGCCCCTCTGTGAGAGCAAACACTGCTGACACTGAGATGGCACATAAAATCTTTTAAAAATCACATGAACAGAACGTGTCTCCTGCATTAAGGCCGTCTTCTTCCCCTTCACGAACCGTGCCTTATTTTATCACACAGGCTGCGTCAACAGGTCCACTCATGGTATTTGAGAAGTTTTATTTTTTCTTTTTTCAGTATTTCTTACAACAATACAGACATCACAGAATACATAGTTTTACAAACACAAAGCACACCACCACCTTGGCTGCTGATGCTGCTGCCGTAAAGGGAAGGGAGAAGGGGGGGGGGGGGGGGGGGGGATGCTGCGGGTTCTGGAGGTTGCCAGTTCAGCCTTGGCCATCCTTCTTTTCCAGAGACTTCCCTCAGTTGTTATAGCTTACAAAGAACCTGCCCTTTGGGTTTGCCGTTTTGGGACCTCTTTTTGCAGCATAGCAGTATGGGAAGAATGGAAAAAAGCTTTCTTTCGAGACATGTAGGGGTAAAGAAAAAAAAAGTGTCTAGACTATGATCTGAGCATGTTGTTACTCCATCGGGTTGGAGGTTAAAAGAAGAGGCTCAGCTGGACAATGTTTCAACTAAAGAGCAGTTCCATCTTTCTGCAGGGCAATAGGATTCTCTCCATTCAAAAAACTAACAGCGTCTGTCCTCGCTTCATGATCAGATCTACAGTTTTTCAGGGTACTCTGCAGAAAAGTTACACCACCTAAATCTTGACCATCTAGTCTCGAGTAGATTATTATTACTTAAATTTTTTTAAATTCCTGTACAGTCAAATAAAACTTCAACGGATCTTCAAATGATCTTCTTTTTTAAAAAATACAGAAGGCTTCTTTTATTCCAGCCATTTTTTTTTACCCCCCCATAATCATCATTCCCAAACCCTTCCAACTAAAAACAGGACTTTGATATTATATACTTCTGCGTGTGTCAGTGGATGGTAATGTCTGTGTTTGTGTGTACATGTGTATGAACTCTATGTCATTTACACCCAACATTGTAAACATACATAGAACTATATTACATGTGCTTGCACTGCATCTTGGAGGGGGGAGAAATTTTGGTTTACTTCACTAGAACACCACAAAAGAGGGGAAAGAGGGGGCGGACAGGGCTCGTGAGAAGAAGAAGAAGAAGAAGAGGTGGAGGAGGGCGAGTGTCAAACTCCTTTTCAAGGTTGTGAGGTTATTCTCAGTTTGGTTGAAAGCTCAGTTTTAGTGGACAGGCCCTTTTTTAAATTCTCTTAAGCAACAGTTGCATGAAGTTTTCTCTCTGCAACAGATAACAAAAAACAAAACAAAAGAAGCTTTCTGTCAAGTCATGACGGTAGAGCCTGCTGTCCAGCACCACTGAAATGTCAAAGAAGAGCTAGCAGGGGAGAAAAAAAAGAAGTTTTTATATTCTGTGTTAAGAAGTTCCTTTCAGGTGCACCTCCAGCAGCGTGAAGCTACCAGGTCTCAGCAGGGCGTAGCTGGGCGTGGGAGGGTCTCCACTGACTGAAGGTCCACTTTCCCACCTTACATCTAGAAGAATCATGTCAGCGAGGCAGAGGAAACAGGCCTGTTGACCATCTGAGGGGTTGGAGGGCTCCGTATTTTATCTTTTTTCATGTGAGCAGGTGACGGGGCAGCCAGCCGGAGAGTCAGTAAGTGCTGCTCAGTCTTTTGTTCAAGCTGCTGCCCCCTCTTTTGTCTATGAATGCTCTTGGAGGCTCAGGAGCTACTGACTCAGGCCACGCGAGAAAGAGGAAACGAATGACGGTCGACGGGGAGGGAGATGAAATCCAAGATGGAGGAATGGACTGGAGGGACGAAGAGGCAGGGGTTGTGCTGTTTACAAGTAGACACGCCTCAGGTCTCCGGGTGAGGTGATGGTGTTGCACTGCGGGCACAGCTTCTTGTTCCCCTGTGGTGGATGGAGAGACAATAGTTAGCCTGGAAAATGAGGGGTGTCTGAGCCAGTCAACAACATCATGAGCGTGCCGAACGTCTGGTGGCCAATTACAGAATTTTCAGACATTTTGTAGCGAGACTGCTGCAATTAGTCTGGATGGATGGATAGATAATAGATAGAATAAAAAGGGGGGTATAATGAATCATGTTGACACTGAATCTGCCTTGACATCAATATCAAACTGTGTCTAAAATGCTTCCAATCATTGCTACATGTTTTCTTCTGCACTAGTATTTAATTGCTGTACCATAATTTCACTGAACTCAATGCTACAGTTCTAGAAGATGGTGGCTTCAGGGTAAAAGTTTCCAAAGAAGCTGCCAGTGTATTCTCACTGAACAACATGTACTTTGTAGACTGCAAAGTTTCAGTAGCTTAGCACAACAACAGTTGCACAATGAGCGAACATCTGAAGGGGAAACCCAGAGGACACTACTCAGCACAGACTCTTTACTAGGCTCACATATACTGTATTTTAATGCAGCTAAACTCCCAATGAAGCTATTTCATTTACAAAATTTCCAGTTTCTGTTGTCAGACTACAGAACAAGTATTAAATAGTGACTAAAACATGGTCCGTTAAGACTATGTGGTAACCAGCAGTCACTTCCGAGGTGCTGCTAAAATACTAATATTGCGCTGCAGCTCTTACAAACTCCTCCTCATGTGAATCTAGCCCTGCCTGTGTGCAGTACAGTACCATCTTACAGTCTTCTGCGCTGCCCTGGTGCTCTCCTTCTGCACTGCTTTGATAGTGTGCCATCTGCAGTAAAGCAGCAGGTGATAATATGGAACACAGAGCTGACAGCATAACAACATTCTGACTGGGTGGTCTCTACCACTGTCCTCCAGCCTCGTCTTTTTTCCCCCTGCTGCCTCTCTAGCAGTCAGCTTGTTTCTTTCTAGTGCTGGCTGCTAACTGCTGGCTGCAGGCGCATTCCTTCTAATGGTTTCACTGTGCTGCTTTTGGACTGGTTATGTATGAAGGAATATAAGTGTCAAAAAAAGACTGAATAAAAGAAGCATGGTGGTAAATCTGGAGTGAGATAGGAGAGGAAGTTGCAGCAGTTTCTGATTTTGCTGTGGATGCTCCTATGTCTGTGTTCCCTCTACTATGATTTAAGGCCATTCTAAATATTACACCACCCCAAAAAGTGACCTGTTCGACATGTTAGGGAGTTCAAAACTGATAATCATTCATCACAAAAGCATGCCAGTATGTGCAGACTTTCATCAGTCTGCTGTCGTGTGTGTAGAAAGTAGGGAGTGTGAGTTTAGCCTTTCTCCCAGGAAACACCTGGTGTAATATCTGACATGGGTCCAACAGAATGCAGAAATCTCATCACTGAAATTCCTGCACTTTCAAAAAAAATCCTCGGTGGTCACTACAAATGTACGAGTTCGTCTGACCCCGGAGGATTTATAGGCTTCTTTTCCTGTAAGCCACTGAATAAACTCTTAGCGCAGGCTGAGGTGGTCCGAAGGGCGTATTCACACAGCCTCAAGTGGACTGAGGTGGTGGAAGAGTCTGACAGATATCACACACTCCTGCTAAGAGGATTTGTGGCTCCAGAACACTCACAACAGTCTTGAGAGTAGAAGAAAAAGAAGAGAGAGTGTGATCGTGACGAAAAAGAATGAAAGAGGGATGATGTGTAGAAAAGTTTGGGAGGATTTAAAATGCTTTCATGAGGACCCTGGTAGTCGCACTTGGTGTGGGCGTCCAAGACTACTTAAATCTTTTCAGGTCATTCACGAGGCCAGAAAACCACGTAAATGTATAAAACAAGACCTAATGCAACATTTACATAAAGAGACTCAACTGTAATGTTTCCTGATGTTTCAAGAAAACCCTCAGATAGAGACACACCTGTCACATCCCCATTACATACAATGATAAAAAAGAAACACGCACCACTGACAGTTGTGTTTTTTTATGACTACAGTGTGTGAGGGCACATTCCTCTTGTTTGTTTGCATGTCTGTCGGAGCTGTGTGCTTCTGCTTGGTGTGGGCGGTAAGCGTGTGTGGGTGTGTGCTTGTCACGCTGCGCTCCAGCTGCCTTGCTTATTAAAGCGGTAAGGGGCCGGGCTGACGTTAACTAGATTCCCGGGCATTTACTTTGATCAGCTTGGCCCTCCCGTTTTTATAGCTGTCTCCAGGCTACGAGTTTAATGCTCCATACATTAGACTGGCGATGGCAGCATGCACGTCTGTGCACACGCTTACACAGAGAACACACAGCAAACGGAAACAATGGGGTTCGTTCGAGAATGCTTTCTCTTACAGATTAACAGAAAATTTGGAAATTCAACTAAGGCATTTCTACAACATGCACATACTGTTTCATCAATCTTCATCAATCAGTATTGATTCTAAAATGAAAGCATACTCCAGACAATCATTAACACATCCAAATGTCCAATTAAACCTGAAAAAAAGGAGAGCGAGCTAAAGTTTGATTTATACCTCTTAGTATGGAGCCATGTAACCTTCGCTGTAACCTGATCTGCACCTCCGTAAAAATGTAATTACATGTCGCAGTAACTCAGACAGTGATTGCTCCACTTGGTGTAAACACCACAAATGTGTGTCCGCAAAATGAATGCCTCGGTGAAACAGAAGAAAATATGTAACAGGCTGTAAATCTATCTGGCTTGTTCATCACGCAAACACAACAGCCAATATTTTGTCATTGTTCACTGTTTAGTAGTTTTCTTAGCTCTACCAATCTCTGTACAGTTTACTCTGGCCAAGAGCAAGCTACTACATCAACCCTGGACTGAACTATTATCACTATGTTTATCTTGTGTGTGATCTTAAACGTGAGATTAATTAAGCTCAACAAGCTTTTCATTTGTAGGCAAACAGGTTCAGTCGGTGCATGCAGGTATGGCGTTAACCTCTGCCACTGTACAGATACTATCGCACCGTATGCTCTAAAGTGGCACGAATGGTGAGCTTGGTAGTGATCCTTTCCCTACAGGTTAAAACTGCCATTTGAGTATACCGGTGACTGGAACGAGGCTTGACCAAGAAAAGGTGAAAGAATGAGAAACAAGAAACGTACAACGAGGTGAGACGAGAAAGTTGACAACATCGAAGAACGTGTGGAGCGAAAAGAGGCGAGAACAGCAAAGAAATCAGAGAAAACCAATCAGTCGACTGTTTATCCTCCCAGCAGCAGGAACACTGTTTTCCTCTGCGCTCCATTTACCACATTAGCACCAGCTAATTACACTCTACTGAATATATTAGACTAACTAATAACCAACAAGAACCACTGTGGTGTGTCTCCGTGTGTGTGTGTGTGTGTGTGTGTGTGTGTGTGTGTGTGCAGACCTGAGGCACTATGAAGAAGTCATTGGAGGTTGGAGTTGACCACTTTATTCCAACATTTTAACAAGCCTTTTGGGGACCATTCCATCTAAGCCTTTCCCCTTCTGAGACTACGAGTGTTTGCATTGCTTGGATTGTGCGTGCAGCGAGAGAACAGGTCATTTGGGGAATATTCCATTTTAGTTTCTCCCTATGGGGCACGGATACAGAGAGAAACTCACCGACTATGAAATGAGGCTGCAATAACTGCGTGTCATGAGGAGGTGCCCTGCAGCAGAGAGTGGGTATGTGTGCGAGTGAACAAGTGTGAACCAGTGTGTGATTGTGAACGTACCAGAGTCCTGAGCCAGCATTCTTCACAATGGACGTGCCAGCACTGGATGGAAGTGAGCGGCATTGTGTAGGAGTCCTAAAAAAAAAGGAAAACAATGGAATTAGACTCAGTTCACAGGACACACACATGCCAGTTACCGACAAACAACCAACACTGTACATTCCCTGACCGACCAACAGTACCAAACCACTAACCATGAAACGACACAGCCAGCAGCCACAGAACCACTGAGCAAGGCAGCATGGGGGCAATTGAACCGGCAACCTGCAGGTCTCACACACACACACACAAACATACGCGAATGTACAGACAACATCGGGCAAGCAACGAGCAGAGACGGAGGGAGGCAGGCAGAAGGGGGGAGAAGATGAGGGAGGAAGCCGTGAACAAGCCCTGCCGGGCGCTCGCTTCTTTTCATTTCGAAAAGAACGGAGAGATGAAGGAGGAATGGAAAGGGGTGAGGAGGGGGAGAGGAGCGGAGGAGGGAGGGAGTGCCTTACCCTCCGTAGGGGCTGTGGGAGGAGCCTCTTTATGCCGCTGCCGTAGCCACCAATCACAAGGCCCCTGTACAGGCAGTACAGGCCGAGGGGGAGGGACTTAGGCTGCCTCTCTCCGACCTCATTGGCCAGTGGCCGGGGCCCTGGCCACGCCCCTATGCTCTTGATCTCCGCACCTGACTGGATAGCAGGCTTCCTCTGCGGAAGGAGGGGGTGAGGGTGGGAGAGGAGAGGGGGCGAAAGGTGGCAGCTAATCATAGAGCCGGGCTTGTACTGACCGCGCACACACAAACACCACAGTGCTGCAAACACGCGTGTGGAAAAACACGAATACACCCACATACACACACACACACTTTGGAGACATGTAGCTACATAGCCAAGAACCAAAGTGACTTCGCCTGAGTCTGAAAAGGCACGACGACTAAATTTAATGGTAGTGTCTACGGATACGGGTCCGTATCCGTAGCCCACAGGCTACGGGTACGGCACTTTCCATTTGCCAGACAGATACGGACCCGTACGCGAGTCTCGCGAGTCAAGAAGCTGCTAACCACTGCAAACTGTTGAAAGGTAAGCAAAGGTTAAGGTTAGGGTTAGTGTTAGGGTTAGGTTTAGGGACCGTACCTGTCGTACCGATGCTACGGGTCCGTACAGCTAGCGTCTACCGGGAGTCACGGGACCAGATCTCGCGTATCTGATTGGCAAATGGCAAGTGCCGTATCCGTAGTCCACAGGCTACGGGTACGGGTCCGTACCTCTAGCAACAACCAAAATTAATAGCAAACGCTCAAAATTTTAAGAGTTCTCAGTGGCTACATCTTTTAATTTTCTTGCAGTGCAGGTAATGGCAGGTAAGAGTTGGCTTCGATATCCCCTGACCTCACCGGACACACCGGGCTAACAGAAGAATGCACTTAGAAATCAGCTGCTCAGATAATAAGTGTATTGTAATTATATTGCTACTGTAGGTATAGGTTACATCTCAAGTTTTATTTGCAACAAACAGCTCTGTGGTATGTATTTGTGTTAGGACGAAATGGTTTAATATAACTACGAGTATCTAAATTCAGGAAATCTAGCCATAACTCACAAGTCCCACTGTGTCCTTCATTATCCTGGTAAATGTCCTCACTGGCACTCCATCCTCTCCATGAAGCTTAGCCTATTGCTTGGATTATTTTCTTCTTAAATTTTCAATCTGTCGCATGACATCCAGCTCTAGGAAAGTGTAACGCTACACCACTGAAAAACCGCTGACAGTAAGAGGTAATACAGAGGAATAGAATAAATATACTGGCTAGTACAAAAACATGATATTTTGTTATTTTTTTAAACTAAACTTAGCTACTAATCTGCTCGACAGAAAATGTATAGCTTTCCAACATTCTGTTTGCAATGTTTACCTGTAAATGCTCTTTCTGTTGCATCATCAATCTGTACTAAAGTCAGCCATTAATGTCTACCAATATTAACAGTCTTAGTTTTTGTGCCTTGAATCACTTCAATAAATGCAGCTGCAAAACTATTTTCAGAAATAACTAGACAAAATTTTAACCCCACTTCCTAAAATGACCAGTAGATGGGGGTAGAAATCCACTAAGCTTCCCTCAAGAACCCAGAAAGGAGAAGGGACATCTTGAGTCAACTTGGTTACAGCAGGAGAGCATTTGTTTTCCAGTAAAGCGCAGTGATCTGACAATGTAAAGGTTCCGACTAGAAAGAAACATTTGGAGAAAATTTGAGTAAAGGCGACAGCAGCTGTGCTTCTCATTTCTACTTGGCACTGGAACTCTCCGGTGTCTTTAAAATGCTCCCCCTCTTGCCAACTACTGAGAGTAATCAGATGACTTTTAGATCAGACACGGTGACAGGGAGGGAGCACAGTGACAGGTTAAAGACAGACAGAGACAGATTAGATGGAGGACGTCTAGTGTGCGTACGCATGCTTGTGTTTCTCTGTATGCCGCGGTGTGTGTGTGTGAGAGATGAGGGACAGTGACAGATGAGCAGAGAAGAGCCGAGTGTCCATGGGGCAGTGAGTGATCGATCGCTGTGCCTTGCCCTCCGTGTCACCTCAGGCGACCAGCGACCTTTAGGAAGCGCAGGCGTCGGTAATTACCCGCTTTACACGCACGCACACACACACACACACACACACACAAGCAAGCACGGGATGCCGACGCTGCACTGTCCACAAGCCTGAAGGATGACAGGATGGGTACTTGACACAAAGTGGGGAACACAAACACTGATGCGGGGGACGGAGGTACAGCTGCATCACAAGTGTCTGATGAACATGAATATTGTCCCTCAGTCTGCCTGATGCTGCCGACATTATTGATCTGAGCCCAATCAATCGCCAATACAAGCTGTGAAGCACTTAACAAAGCAGCACTCCTCCAGATGTTGCACGGATTGTGTGCTGCGACAGCCATCAGTATGCTTTAGAATACACAGATATGTAGCTCCATTTTTCATCAGATCATAAGGAAAAAAGATTAGCTCAACACTCATTCATGCCAGAAGACATTCATGTTGACTTGCAAAGCCATGCAAGGGCTACGACCACGACAACACAACAGCAACACCACCAGCACTCAAACAGTCAAATAAGCTCCCAGAAACTGAAGAAATAAGACGCAGGTAGTTCCTACATGCAAGCCTATGAAGCATTAAGTATCCAGAATACAGCAGAATTAATTAAGATTGTTTAAAATGACTCACTCAAAGCTAGAAACTAGAGATCCAGGATAACAAGTCTGATCACAATAAATACATTTTGTAGAGATTTTCCTTTGGAAGGGTAAAGGATAGGGTTGCCTCTAATGATGCATGGATGCATCGTCTGAGCACGACACGTCATCAAAAGCAGAAGTGAGCCCGCAATGCAACAGAAATCAGCGTCTGACCGGAACGCGGAACACGGACGGACATCTGCGCTGCATCGTGCTTATATTAGGTATGCACGATACAGCGCGGACATCTGCGATCTATCGTAAACGCGGATGTCAGCGTTTACTACAGCTGTATCTAAACGCGGACATCCGTGCTGTATCGTGCATACATAATATAAGCACGATGCAGCGCAGATGTCCGTCCGTGTTCCGCGCTTCGGTCGATGCATCGTTAGAGGCAACCGTAGGAAAGGAGCAGTGTAGTGGGAATTGAGTCATTTTGCAAAGCACAAAGTTAAGAGTATTTACTCTGTGCTAAACATCCCAAATGGGAGCAGGGATATCTTAAAAAATATCTACAATACAACAGAGATGGGAGAGAAGATAAAGGCAGCAGCATATGGAGTGTTTGACATGAGACTGGTACCATCAGCCCCTATGATGTATTTGGCCTCATAATGTAAACGTTGGAAGATTCCACCACTGACCTTGAACAGCCTCTGTGTGCATCTGATTGAAAACTTCCAAGATTTGAGGATAGGAGGAAGGCATGCTCACTGCACTCCAATGGAGACAAAAGCAACAACCTCCTTCATAGCAAAATCAGCTACTTCTATATAAAGTTGTTCACCAGCTGCTTCAACTCTCAATTTTTAACCTGTGGCTTAATTTGTTTCTGCACTACATGAAGATGCTGCTGAATCTTATACTCACCATGCAGATGAGACACTTGTATCGGTCTCCTCGCAGTATCTGCTTCTCCAGCTCTCTGATTCGAGCCTTCAGAGCCTCCATAGTGGTGGCCGTGGACTCCTCCTCCGTTACCCTGAGGCAGAAGAAGACACAGAGACGGAGAGGTTTAGGTTCACGGCCACATCAGTAATCACTGAGGAAGACAGTCCACGTAAGAATTATAACAAAGGCTGTTCAATAGACTTCCATAGTTGTGTTTTCAGGTTGGTTTTGTAAGTTCTTCTTTGACAGTAGAATACCAAAAGCAGTAGAAAATTGGTTGAATCTCCTCTTCAGTGTGCTCAACTCAAGAAAAGAACAATCAAGTTTGATTTGTAGCTTTGTGGAGGTTAATCTTATTACCAACAATTATTCTGCCCATTTCTGTGATTTTACTTATTCAAATATGTGTGTTTAATCCACCCAGGTGAATTTTGTTTACTCCAATCGTTGCATAAGTTTCCCTAAAGATGCTCATGTAGCCCTTCCTGCAGTGCAAACCTGACCTTTCTGTCAGTTAGTAGAATATGTTCCTATACAAGCGTCTTCACCTCAGAACACAGCGAGGCATCTTTGAATCCCTCTGCTTTCTTTTGCTGTGTCCAATATATACCGGGCTTTGCAAAAGTTCTGTTACACTCGGTTTCATGATCTTTAGAGACGTTTACATGTCGGAGTGAAAAATTCCATTAAATAAACTGAAAGTTCTACCTTATAGGCAGGTGTCCTTAACCCTTTACGCTTCAGTGCGTCGTAGGTGTACCGCCGGCGGTACACCTACTAATTTGCATAGGAATTTCAAGAATGTCCGACGGCTGCAAACACGATTATACAAACACTATACGCCGATGGAAAGCTTAGATTCTCATGAATCCGCCGGTATAAACCACTTTCAGATGTGATTACCACAGCGGGTGAGAAAAACACATTTGTCCGACAAAAACAAATATTCATCCATCCGTTCTCTATACACGGCTTCAAAGCACACAGCGCGACTCACATTTCCGGGTTTATTATTACACACAGAAAAAAAGATTCCACAAAAAACGGCCATAATCCAACCTTTTACATCCAGACAACACAAGCCAGTAAACTATTTTGTCCAAAACATGTCCTGAAGTCGGTATAAAATCCACGAATCTGTCGTTTTCAAGGAAATGCACCTCGCGATGTGCGTCCAATATTCCCTGTATTTTCGTCATTTTTTTAATTTAAAAATAGAATATTAGCGATTTTTTGTACTGAAAACGGCTGGAATTGACTGAAGCTTAAAGGGTTAATACAATTTTTTTTCTCGGGTGAAGTTGTATCAAGATGGAAGTCAAAAGAGTTGAGATATCTGCTCTCCTTTGTGCTGAACATCAGCCGGATGACCGTCCACAGAGTCGCGGAGAGGCTAAAGAATGGTGAAGATCTTTCAGGTCTTCACCATTCTTGAAAGATCATCTGAAAGATCTTCACCATTCCGGCTGATGTTCAGCTGCTTGGCTCTGTCAGACTTGTTGTGGCCAGCATGAAGGAGAGCAGATATCTCAACTCTTTTGACTTCCATCTTGATACAACTTCACCGGAGAAAAAAATTGTATTAAGGACACCTGCCTATAAGGTAGAACTTTCAGTTTATTTAATGGAATTTTTCACTCCAACATGTAAACGTCTCTAAAGATCATGAAACCGTGTAACAGAACTTTTGCAAAGCCCGGTAGTATTTACATCCTTCTATTTAACACATCTCTATCCTCAAAGGCCCCATCTTATCACAGATTTACAACTTGAGCCCCCTCCTCGTCTCCCACCATCCTTTAATTTTTGCTCCGCCCTCCTTTACTTGACTTCAACTTGAATGCCCTTTCATTGTTTTCTAAGACCTCATGTTCACCTTCCATCCTCTGCATCTTCTTTGCTATGCTTTCCTAACTGGCCCACCGTCTGTCTATCTCTAGCAATTTATTTCCTTGTCTCTGCATTTATCTCCTTATCTCCGTGTGTCCTTGCTTCATCCCTCTCTCCTCCAGTTCCCTCCTTCGTTCCATCCAGCATCCTACCTTTCTCCCTGCCTCTGAGCGGCCTCTGATTAATGCGTAGCACGATAACAGAAAATGTGCATTTAACACTGTCCGACAGCATATGAAGCAGCCATAACGAAATCAATACGGACGACGTACAGACCGCAACGCTGATGAAGATGACGATTCGGTGCGGGGAGACGAGACCACATGAGCCAGCTGGTGTTTATTATAGCCATCCACTCGTTCTCTGGCAAGATGCGAGAGTAGTGTGTGTGTGTGTGTGTGTGTGTGTGTGTGTGTGTGTGTGTGTGTGTTAAAAGGAGTGTGTGTGTATTTATGGTGATGTGGTCATTTTGCAGCTTGATAGCTAGCTGATCTATGGTATTGATCTGGATGGGGAAGGACAAGCGGAGAGAGGGAAGGGAGGGCGAGAGCATGAGAGAGCAATAAGTGGCTCAGTGTGTGTGTGTGTGTGTGTGTGTGTGTGTGTGTGTGTGTGTGTGTGTGTGTGTGTGTGTGTGTGTGTGTGTGTGCATTTGCTGCATCCTCAAACAGCAGAAGAGAACAGCTACAGGCGAAAGGAAACAAGGATGGACTTTCTTAATTTCCCTCTAAGAGCCAGGTTTCTGTAAATCCATATTTCCAGCAACATCAGTAGCTTTACATCACATCTCCACGTGCTCAGAGAGGCTCATTAAAATAAATTGAACATTTAAATGAAATTGAAGATGAAATTAAAACTAAACATTTCAGGTTTGCACGGCGATCACCAGACTCCTCAAACACCCCGGCGGTAAGCTGCACTATAAAGCTCAGCAGAGAGGCCTTATTAGAGGAAAATTTACCAGGGGCAGGAAAAATGTGAAGAAAACTTTGATGGCTTCTCTCCATCAAAAGGAGACAGTACTTGCAATTAACGGGGAGCAAAGGAGAAAAGAAAGCCTCAGAATCTCACTAGAAATGGTGATAGATTGGCAAAACTTGCATATTGTCCTAAACCTACCATTTTATTTTCACGTGATTAATTTAATTTCTATTTCCATCCGTAGCAGACATTCACACAAACAGTACACTTGTTCACACCGAGAAATGTGACTGAATCATATTAAGTCCTCCTGTTTAATGCTACTGTGATACAAAACCCAGATAAACCTGGACTTGCATCAAAGCCCAACAGGTTCTGAAGAATACAACCCTCATCCTGGGCTGTCAGTGCAAATGTGACCTCTGTTTCTCTAAAGCTCGCAGAGTTCCTCCACCCAAACATAGCCTTTGACAGCAAAAGGCTAATCTCAGCTGTGCTAGAGTTCCTGTCATCTCATTGGTTAAGAACCAAAATCTCATCTGTTTGTATGAAAGTCCTACATTTAAAAGGTTTTATTTTTCATGAAAATAGTCCCTCCCTGGTTCAGATGTGACTCTACAGCATTGTTCCCTGTAGAATCTATAGATCTATGAAGTCCACACTTCTCTCCACTCACAGCTCACTGCAGCTCGAGCACACCAGCTCTGTTCAAACACTGTAAAACTACTTTCTGCAGCGTTATTACTGGATTCTGTTAATGTTGTTTATAAGGCTGATGATTAAAGACAACAAAAATCATGACTTGAAGCCCTGCTAGAGGCATTTTATGGGTCAAACTTTATTAATTCTTTCAGTATCATCTATAAAAATGAGAAGTATTGCTGCAGCTATCCACGAATCAAGTAATCGTCTGTCTCTCTCTCATGCATGTTACAGCATCAAAAGCGGAAGTGAGCGCGCTGTGCAACAGAAATAACTGTCCGGGTGAAACATGATCAAGGATGGACATCCGCACTGTATCGCTTATCTGTCCATGCTCCGCGAGAAGTATAATTTGTTGGGCATTATTGCCAAAAAAAAAAAAAAAAAAGAATTGATATTTTAATGGTTCTTATATTCTTAATGCATAACTTTGCCTCTGCAACAACTACGCTGGACGCTTCAATACCTTTAGCTTTGACCACAAATGTAACCAAATTTGTATTTCCTCTCTCAGATCTCTGGGTGAAGCTGACCTGCCCGACCTCCTCCCTGTAACCCCGTCATCCTCTTCCAGTGTCTATAAAGACCTCGCCTGGCTCGCCACCCCCGTGCCCTATAAACTGCTTTACCCTCTCCTCTTATTAGTGCTGAGCTTGTAAAAAGCCATTTAGCCTTGATTAGCCTGCTAGCTTATAAAGCAGCAGTGGACTCTGGGTTGGACAGAGCTGGACGAGGGCTGTCCCTCCAACAAGGCCGTCTCTTTCTTTTAACAGCTCCAATAAATCCCTCTGTCACTCAGTCGCCCACAAAACTCCACCAAAGGGGTCTCCTTCCTCGTCTGAAGTGGGGCAAAGAAGGGAGATGGGGGGAAGTTTTACTCTTATAAAAAAGATCTGTATAGCTTATTTTCTTCCAGCAGCTCTCACCTCTAATACCTTTTGTCTCTATAATGAGTATTCATTTAGCAATGCTAATTTATAGAAAGACACTGTTTAATGCCCCGATGCGATAAAAACATGTTAATCTTTCTTTATGCAGCTGTGGTCATCTAAACACGGGCTGGAGGGGGAAGTAAGAGGGGAGGGCAGCGATTTAATGGAGGTAAATAAGAGAAGAGGATGACTTCACAGGGCCAAGCAAAGGAAAGACAACTCTCTGGGGTGAAATGTGACATGCAGGGAGAAAAACAGCCTCTCAGCCAGCAAGATGCACAAGTAAAGATCCTTGAGTTTTAGAACGTTATGCTATTTGTGTATGCCACTGAGTTAAGCTGGCTCATGGGTTTTCAACATTTGCAGTCTCTTAGCCAAAACAGGAACATTTATCTCACTCTGGGACCAGGTTTAGCAAACATGTCATGTCGTCTCAGAAAAACAAATTAACAGTTCAGTTTGGGCTACATCTTCAAATGGAAGGTATTCCTGGGTCAGAAAGTGTGTGAGAGTAGTCAGTGTGAGTTTTCTCCTTCTCAGTGTAGCGGCAGGTTCACATAAGTGGATTCTCAGGAGGAGAGGCTGTATTTACGCTGCTTTAAAACATATATGTATATAGGTTGTACGAGTGTGTGTCCTGGTGGTCACTGAATTGCACAATGTGTTAACAGTTGTGGTTTGATGGCGTTTTAGTGCATCCAATTCTGCTTATTACATCAAATTTGAATCCTTTAAAATCCCTTAATAGCTTAAGCCAGGAGCCACTTAAACTCTGAGATTTACTGTAACTGAGGTTTCTCATTCCCTTCTGCTAGCAGAGAAAGTAGAAACACGATAGTTTGGAATGGAAGTTTATTATTCTGTAGTTACAGCATTAAAATGAAATGAGCAGCCTAATACTAAATGTCAATCAAATGTATGCGACACCATGAAGTAACAGCTGTAGTCTACTTGTGCTTTATTATGTACAAGCTGCAAATACAGGTGGTCCTGGTTCTTGATTCCCACTCAAAAGGAAACTTTCCTTACAGAAAACTCACTGTCATCTTGGTCTTTTTGAGCTGAAAAACATACAACTCACTCCTGTTTGCAGTGAGGAGGAAAAGGTCTTTGGTTGAACCTAAAGGATTAGCTTTGGCTGCTCGTCTAGGTACTTCTGAACTTCTCGTTAATTTGCTACTAATCAGGTCTATAATCTGTCACCATTTTGCTGCTAAATATAACTAGCTCAGGTGATTGTTTGTGCATTCCAGTGTCCATATTGTGGTATTCTATAGTATGCTACATCTGGCCTCATTTAGCATTATTCAAACCATCATGCGTTCCTGGTCATTTCAACCCACAATCCTCTGCGTAGTGAAGATATGCCACATATGCAACAGTGTCTTGTTTGAGTAACAAGCTTTTGTGATGCTGAGAGCACACAAGCAGGGATTTCACACTGCAGAGTCTGACAAATATATATGTTAAGATGAGTGTACGTGCAACAGTACGTCCTTTGCAAAGAACGGTGCTGTTTGTACTCACACTAAAAAGGAAAAGCAAACAATTTGGATTGCAAGGTTTGAGTGTTCACTAAAAATGAGATTTCTACTGCTAATAGTTTTGCTCATGTATCTCAGCTAATAAAATAAAGGAAGAAGAGAAACAATAACCAGGAGACTCCAAACTCAGAGCTGCCTGCCTGGATGTAAATCATAGAAACTTTTGACGCCAAACTTCCACTATTTGGTCTACATTTAATAAAGAACTGCCCTTCGTCTTGACCTAAATTTTGGGGTGAATACAACGGTCTAAATGTGCATACGTGTTTCTCTGATTATAGATATTTACTGCTGTGTGAGTTTTAAGGATTTGTAAGCACACTGGGATGAGTCTCTGGCCTGGTAGGTTTTAACTTGTGGCCTTGACCTGAGGGCTCGGTATAATAAAACCCGAGGAACTAATACTGAAATACAACTTCCATCCACACAACATGCTACTGCTCCAATTTAGTTGCTGCCCCGTAGGGCCGTGTGGATGGTGTGTGCATGTATGTGAGTGAAAGAAAGTGAAACTGCGGTGTATTTCCAGCTCAACTCATCCCTATGGCGGAAAGCAAGTAGGAAAGGCTGACAGAGACAGATAGATGGCTCTGCCTCCCCTCTATTTAGCGCCGTGTCCCCAACGTGCGTGGGGCTATTTCTCATTTCATTAGTGTGTGTTTGTGTGTGCGTGTGTGTGCGTGTGTGTGTGCGTGTGTGTGTGTAGCTGAAGATCTCTACCATCCATCTCAATCAGTCCTGTGTCTTAATCTACTGTCTACCCACATTTTGGCCTCACTCGGCTTCTCTCTCAACACGGGCACAAATGAATGATAAAATTACACATCAGTTAATTTTAGAACCATCTTGGCACCATATTCGAGAAAACATTTTATCCACCAGGTAGTGATATAAACCTCTCACATGCATGTGCTGTAAAAACAGCAGCGGTAAATCCCTTTAGAGCATCATTCTCTGCTGTGCGCTGTTAACCGAGGCCTTAACTACACCGACACACCATGATAAAACATTTAAGTCACTATTGATTTCCCCTGCCTCTGCCCGATATGTGCGCGTCACTGTGTGTGTGGGTCTCAGATGGCAAAAGGCAAAGTGGAGGGGGGTATCGGAGAAGAATTGAGAGAGAGGACGGGATGAAACAAACAAGAGAAACGGGAAAAAGAAAAGAAGGGAGCAGGAGACAGAAATGCAGTTTAGCGACAGAGCAATAAAGCGAAGAGAGGAAAAAGGCAGAGACGGAGACTGGCCGGTGTGCATGTAAGTGTGTGGGGGGTGGGGTGGGGGTTGGAGGACAGAAATCTAGCTTCATCACTTCCAAATTGAGGACAGATTCAATTATTTGCAGAAACCACATGGAAATCTCTCCGCATTGTTCCAGCTGGAGCACCAAATTTGGCAGCAATCGCATTGGCGGCATTGGAGAGACCATTTATCTTGGAGGGGAAAGAGCGTCTCAGCCGTTGCATGTGTATGCGTGTACGTGTGTGCGTGTGTGTGTGTGTGTGAGCTCATTTATCTTGCAGGGGAATGAGCAGGGGAACGAGGACGCCCCGGGAGGCGACCAGATCATTACCCATCTGGGATCAGAGACAGAGATTTCACTAACGCTGCCCTGTGCAAAGCCACATGCATGCGTGTGCTCACACACACACACACGTGTACAATGTATCAATGTAACGAAAGGAGACAAATCTCATTTTCATTTGGGGACGGAGGGGCACAGAAGCTCCACAAATACGTGCATTTATAACAAACGGAGAGGAGAGAGGCAGGGAATTGTTCCAGCCAGCCAGCTGACTGCTTGTTCCAATGCAATCATTCAGCATCTTGTTGGCTTCCTTTAAATGGATACTTAGATTAAGGCATGTTCAGCTCCAGGTGGCCACTAAAACCTCAGCTAGGACATCATGTTGCAACACACACTGACATTTGTGTCATAAAAAGTTACATCTGATTGTGAGCGGAGAAATTGAGGCCATTATCTGTATTTATTTTCCCAAAGTCCTCAAACCGCATGCAGTTTTTTGCAGTACAGCTACGGTTTGGGAGGTTTCAAAATCCTTTTCTGTAATATACAGGCAAGTACAAGCACATACTCTACACAAGACACTGTGATTAATATAGTGATTTTGCCACATAACTGAAGGTCATCAGGTAAAGTCTCATTCTTTCGTTAAAAATAACTAAAGCATAAGGATCTTTTACCACTTGAATTTAGTGCATCACCCAGAGGCTCAGCATTTCACTTGCTGAACGTCTGCATAACAACAGGCACTACGATTTACTGATGTTTCCAAAAATATCTCACATGTAAGCTGTGGTAGATGCAAGCTGATTTCTATTCTACATTTTATCTACACGGGCTGTTTTCTGTGAGAGTTTAACACATTTTGCAGACACACAATCGATCATTTCCTGAATTGTGGAAAGCCAAATTTGCGATAAATAGTTGCTTCATTGTGCAGTTCAGAACTAATCTGATATGAGTGCTCTCTCTCCCTTTTGACCAATTTAAAGCGTGCATACTAACAGGAATAGGGTTTAAGGAATACGGATGGCAGAACTATGAGCACTGAACTTTTTTATGACACTGAAGAAAAAATCTGTGGACCCACTATGTCAGTACGTTACCTGATCTGCTCACGAAGGCAAGTATCAGATCAGCACATATACTTAACTGGGGGATCTGATTAGTGCGTTATTACTTTTAGAATCAATGGCGGCTTCTTAAATTGCTTTTCGTACATCTAATGCCTGTTACTCTTGCTTTTTTAACCAGAAGTATGATGGGTTTTCATCTAAAATTCTGACCAAAGCCTCAAACATGAGACAGAAATTCACTTAAAACGATGCAGATAATTCTGATAAAATGCAGTCCATGATTAACTGTATTTTAACTATACTGTCAAATCAGCCTATCTATATAGGAATGCGCTGACTGTACGTTTGCATGTGTGCAGTAGTAAATCAATGCTGCCTCTCAACACAGCCCTACTGACCGACATCTTCTTCCTCACAGACACAAACGCACACAGGCATGCACAAAATAAAACTGTCTTGATCACATCGCAGTCTGCAATTTACCAAATTCTTCCCCTAGCTAAGAAAACACATACACAGTTCCTGCCCTGCAGTGTTGTTTCTGATCAATTCTCTGCAAACTGTTCTGCTTATTCACCCGTTATCCCCTCTACTGATATTTAATATGTGGAAGACACACACACACACAGTGCTGATTAATTCATTTAAATGAAGCATTTATCACATTTAGCCTTTTAGCCTTCCCAGGGGTGAAGGAGGACAAACAACAATATGCGAGTTAGAATGACTGTAAAAGTTTTTTTAAGTCATTAGTCTGTAACTTATCAGAAACCTGGCCTTCAGTTTCGATATCCACTAACAGGACAAACACAGTTTCCTGTAATTTCCAGCAGTTTTCTCTTTAATAGGGAATAGCTGAAGAAGGAAAGGTTGGAAAAATGAGATGAGGGTGGCAAATTTTTAGGGCTATTCTTCACTGCACTTCAGGGGGACAAAGGAAATCACTGGAAGGCACCAAGCTAATGTGTGTGTGTTCATATCGGGCAGGAGGACAGCAGAACATACCAGATGAAACCAATCAAGCAAATCCCTCTTTCTTTTTGCGTGCTTCTCCACCAGCGTTTTGCTCTCACTCCTGGAATGAGCTGACCTCAATTACTCATGCAAGCGACGAAGTGTGTGAGCGTGAGTGTGTGTGTGAGTGGGAGATTGTTTACTTGTGGCAGAATGTGAATGAGGAGATGGAAATGAGGGAATTACAGAGCGCTGGCCTGTCACACTCAAAGTGTCCTGACAAATAGGGCAGTGTGTCTGTTGTGAGTGTGTCTGCGACACGGTTAGGTGAGATGGATTGGTTTTAATGTCAAATGTCAATATGAGATCATTCCGCTTCGTGTCCAGCTGGTCAATAATAATCTGTTTCCTAAATTCAACTAGTAGTCAGGCCGTTATCCAAGGAAATTGAATGGTGCATTTGATGTTCTGTCTTTGTTCTTCCCTCATTCCAAAGAGTTTTTCTTGAAAAATATCACCAGACCACACTTTTTATGTTTTAGCATGGTGTGATGAAACATTTGCATGTGTCTTGTTTATGTGTCTATATTCACAATAACAACGTTCAGGCAGCTTTGTGCTCAGACGACACAACTACATAGAAAATCAATACCTGGCAAGACCATCAGTGACACACACAAACATCCACCCAGCAAAAACACAACACAGACAAAAAATGGATCATTTATGACCTTCAACAAGTCAGCTCTCCCACAAGGAGGAAAACTCATCAGAAAGTCATGGAATCGCCATGAAAGTGTGAGACAGTGAGGTGGTAAAGACGACAACTAGAACATGAGATGTGTGAGTGGGTTTGTGCATATTTCTGTGGGACCTACTTTTCGATCTCGCTGTTTTTACAGGTACGTGGGACGCAGCAGGAGGAGGAGGAAGATGAGGGAGTGCTGGGGTCCGTCTTGCTGCTCTCTCCGTTGCTCGTTGAAGGCATCTCTGTAATCACGACGACAGATAATGCACTTAAAGCTGAATCTGGAAGTCACAGTTGAAAAAGCTTCGATTTTGTAAATTTTTCAGATGGACTCCCAAGTCACACACGGTTAGTTCAAAGACTGTCGGAACATAGAAAATCTAATGTTTTTGCGCTTTTATAGTTTCTGGCTTCGACTGATGGTGTAGTTTAAGAGGTTTTTGAAAGCCACCAGTGGTTTTGGGGGTCCAAGGGTAAATGATCAAATAATGACTGACAACTCTGTCCTGCTGAAAGAAGCCACTGCCAGCAGGGAATACTGTTTCCATGAAAAAGTGCCAACAGTGTTTGAGAAGATTGTACATGTTCAAGTGACATTTACTTACCATCACTGGCCCATTTGGAGAATTCAGGCGTTATTCTGTTAGAAGGCATCCCGCCACTGCAACACAGACACGCAAATGAAGTGAAATGATTTTAATAATGACAGCAGAATTAAGTGAGTATTCTGATAGCATGTCCAGTAGTTCAGCCTTCGTACTTGAGTACAGCGCCCCGTAGTGCTTCTCTCTCCCTGGCTTCTCCCTGGTCCTCTCCAGCACCAGAACAGGGGATGATATCGGCCTCGGTGTACTGGGCTTTGCCGTACTCCAAAGTGTCGTCTCCGTCCACGTCAAGGTCGGCATCGCTGTCGGCTGCGCTCTCCTTGATACTACACGTGGCAAAACCTGTTCCTGTGGAAAGAGAATAAACTACCTTGAGCATTACTTTGGTTTAATCAGAACGAAGAAGGACACTCAAAACTGGTGAATGCTCTTAAAGAATTGACACACAGATGCTTAAATTTACGAGCTTTATCAATCCACTACAAGTAATTTAGGTCTTTGAAATGGGTCGCCAAACTTCAGTACTGCTTTATGCCCCTTACTCTTCAAAATGTAAGTTTTTTGTAAACAAAAGTCTTACTTCAACTACTGCAGCAGCATCAGACTCTAATGGTAATCACTTTTAACTTTACAAATCCCTATGAGATTATACACTACATTTCTCAACACATGCAAAGCAAACTTGTAAATTCTTACTTAAGTGCAGTGTATTTACTGTGAGACACCATGACTTAAAAAAATAAATTCCCTCACACCTCAACTTCAACTATATACTACAATCAGATGTTATCAGTATTAGTGCATAAAACACTAGAAATGTACTTTCGTAAGAGTCAAAAGAAACTCCACTAAGACCTCCACTAACTTTCTGAGACATTTAAAACTTAAAGATGTTAAACTTAGCTGCACTAAAACTTTACTTTTCCAAATTAAAGACTTTCAGATATCCTGGAGTTAGGTGAGAAGAAGACGGAGATTTGGTCTGAGACAAGAAGGTGAAGAGAGAAACCGCATTTAGACTTGGGGTGAACTGATGGAGGCTGACACCTGACCCATCAATCTTTGAGAAAGAGAGAAAAAGAGGTAGTGTGTGTGAGTGTGTGTGTGTGTGTGTGTGAGTGGCACTTCTATAAACCCAGTGATGAACGCTCAGACAAACCCTTACCACTGCTTGACTGCTCCCTTCAGCTCCACTTAACCACAGAGCCGGCTATGTGTGTGTGTCCGTCACTTAGAGGTGTCTCTTCAATGTTTGTTTGAGACTGTCTGTCCCTCTGTCACTTAGGTCCTGTCTCTCCAACCCTTTGAAGGTGTGTGTGTGTGTGTGTGCGCGAGTCTGTCTACCTGTCACTTACACCATGTCTATCCTCCACGCAAAGGCAGGTAGGAAGGTAGCTGTGTGTGTGTTCAAGTGTGTACATCGCTCACACCACTGTTCAAACTGTGTGTGTTGTGACTGTGAAGCTGTCTGTGTGGGTCTAACCAGTGACAGGCCTGACAGCCATCTTATTTACACCTATTCCAATTTCTACAAGCTCTCAGCTGGACTAGTGTGCTGTGTGTGTGGGGGACCAGAGAGAGTTGACAGCCATCCTATTTAACCCGCCTGTCCCAGTGTGCGAGTCTCAATACTAGACTTCCTATAACAGTTGCTCTCAGTGCACTGCCGTATCTCACTGCAGTATGGTGTCTTTGTCAAAGTGCAAATCAGCTGCTGGGGCTCGTCTCCGAGACTTTTCTGGGATTTAAACATCTGCTATGGCTGCTGCTTCTCCTCCCACCCGACTCTGTAATTCACTCTTACTCTGGAAAACCATAAAAAATGAAAAAAGGAGGCGAGAGGACACGTGCGAGTGAAAGCCACCGCGGTAAAACGCGCCACCAATGCTAAGCCGTTTTACAGCAGACCCATGGTTTTTAGTGATCAAATAAAAAGGACCTTTTAATTTTTATTTGGTCTCGGTGGCAGAGGGGAACATATGGGAACAATGGCCACGAGTGTAAATCTAGCAGTCTGCTCAACTATTGAGGCTATAGTTTTCAGGGCATGGCAGAAGAACAGGGCACATGTCGCATTAACATGCGTCAAAGCAGTGACATATGATATGTAAAGACTGAGAAATCCTTGTTTTCGGTTGCCAATATGTGCACTGGATAAAACATATCCCATAATACCACCAAGAGCACGATTTCATTAGACCTTGTCTTTCACACTCTAGTTAATGCTGGGTTTCTGGTTATGACATCACCAGAAATCATTACCCAGCACACTGTACAGCTGAGTGTAATCGAGTACTACAGCTGAGTAGTAGCAATCGGTGCAGCTGTAAATCATAAGCTGTGAATGCTGCCAGGTTTGTGATCCATCAGCTCTGACTGAGTGATCAACAAGATGACAGGGAAGCAGACAGTTTCACCTCCAAAAAACGAAAGCCCTACTGTGCGTGCTTTAGTGGGATGTAGTGGTTGAGGAAGTGATCTAATCAGTCTAATCAGCTGATCAGACTATAGATCTTGTGGCCAGTTGATCACAACAAGAAGTGGACCACGGACACACGGGCATTGTTGCTACAGATGCATTTGAAAAAAACTCTCAAGTGTCATTAACATGGCCATACAGTCAACACCATGATGAGGATTTTTACTTTGAAACTGCAACGTACCGATGACAGTCTCAACAGCACAGCTTCATAACATGTATGGCTGATTTACTTCAACATTACAAGTAGGAATTGTGTAGTGTAGAGAAGGATTACAGTGTTTGAGCAGAAGTGAGCTGGTGTGCTTGAGCTGCAGAGAGGGCTGAAAAGGCAGGGACTTCATAGATCTCAGCCATTTAAGGTCAGGATAAAATGGGAAAAAAACTTCTAAAATATGTACCTGATACACAGAAATTACTTTTAGAGGTGAAATCATGAACTGCAGAGGGATGTTAAAGTTGTGGTTTTAGGGTTTACATACCTGGTCTTTCTAAGTGTGTTCTACCTCAGATATTTACTGTACAGACATAAAAACACCGTGTAGGAACCACAAGAACTATGATTTTAACAGTGGAGGTAACGATGATAGAGATGCGACAAAGGCCTCTGAATGTCGTTCCTCCCGGCCAGCATCTCAATTCCTAAGCTTTCCAAACACTCACCAAATCCAACTTAGTAAAGCTGTGAAAACTTCCACCTCAGTGGAGTCACACAAAGATTTTGAAATTGTGAATTTGTCAGTTTTTTAAAGTAGTGGTAATTAACACCTTTTCTCCCTTTATTGTCTAACATACAGTACAACATACACTAAATATAAAAAAATCAGAGTTTTCATTCATTTTCAGTTATCTACTTGTGATGGATATGATGATGCGTTTCTTCTTCTTGCACTTCAAAGCTGGATTCCAGCTGGTCTGATGTGTGGGTACACACTCTGTCCATGCCTGTGGTGTGTTCACTGTGAGTTTACATGTGGCCTGTTTGCTCTGGATGTGTGTTCGCAGTGCTTCTATCTGTCCCTCTAAGCAGTCTTGGCAGGCCAATCTAATCTGGCCAGGAAAAGGTCAGCCCCACTCTAACTGCCTTTCACTCACATTATGCATCGACGCCCCCTCCTCTTTTCTTTCCCTCTTCGCCTTTCTTTCTCTTTATTCCTCCTTTTGCTCACCTTCTTCTCCCTCCTTTTTGTACAAACACCCCCTTCTCACCCACCTATCCTCCTTGAATCATTTCCCTTGCTCTTCTTCTCTTCCACTTTATCATTTCTTTTTCTTCTTCGCTCATGTGTCACTTGTCTTCTCCCTCTCCTGTACTCAATGAGTAGTTTCCCTTCTCCTCTGATACATCACATGAATCAATACAAACACACCGACTCCTTCACAGCCTCCGAGGTTTGCCTCATTATCATAACCATCTCCTGCAAATCGTTGGCTGTTTAACATGCTAACTACACATTTGATCCTCGGAGTTACACGCTTCCTTGACAGCAACAAAAGAGACCCTCAATTTCCATACATGTCACCACAACGAGGCTACAAGTACAGATCTGAACAGGCAGCCGGGATCAAAGGACTCATCAGGCTGACTGGCAGCTCGGCTCAACCAATCGACCGACCTCTGCAACATCCTGTTACCATAGCAATTATCGGGACCCCCTGAGAAGCAGATAGGAGTTGTGTCACAGGTCATCACACTATCTTGCTGCCATTTACAGGTCAGAGAGAGAGAGAGAGGCAGAGCGACGGGGAAAGGGACACAGACACAAAGACATGAGACGGTCATCTTTGAAGTCCATTTACAAAGCAGAGATTTCTCCTCTCCTCAATCCCTCTGGGCCATCTCAGCCCGCAATAATCCCCCTCTTCTCCTCCTCGGTCTCTCAGGACGGCCCCATATCAAACCTCAGGATCTGTCTGCCTATCGCCCTGTCTGCCTTTCTGTCTGTCTGCGGCTAAACTGACAGATCAACGATTGTGTGCCAAACTTTGATTACATTTTGACTTTTCCAACTCAGTAAAGATGCAAAAAAAGTGAATGCCACACTCAAATAATAGCATGATACAGTGGGGTGTGGGAAGACAGAAAGACCAAGAACAATTTCAAAGGATGACAAGATGATATGAAATGTGTGTAAATAAGAGAGTGGAAGTCAATGCTTTGGTCTTTCTTCTACAATTCAATTCTAGAATTTCATTTAGCAGACGCTTTTGTCCAAAGCGACGTACAACACAAGCAAGAATTCAGACAAAAGGAAAAACCTGTAGTAAGTGCAAAAGTGCTTCAAGTGCGATAGGTCAAAGGTGTTGCCATCAAGTTGCAGAAGAATTGCCCCCCCCCCCCCCCCCCCCCTTTATTTGTTTTTTTTTCAACTTTGTCAGCGCTAAACAAGTGCTGGGTTTTGGACCACCTGACTTATTCTACCCCTAAGGTGGAGTCGGATTAAGTGCCTAGGTGTTCTCTGAACAATTGAGTCTTCAACTGTCTCTTAAAAGTAGAAAGGGACTCAGCAGAACGCACAGAGTTTGGTAGATTGTTCCACCATTTGGGAACAACAGAGGAGAAGAGTCTGGTTTGAGATTTCGAGCCGTGCTGGGCTGGAAGCACCAGGCGTCTCTCACATGCAGAGCGAAGTGGGCGTGAAGGAGAGTAGACCTGGATCAGGGAATCCAGGTAGGCCGTTCTTGTAAATGTTTTGTAAGCCAGGAGGAGAGTTTTGAATTTGATTCTGGCTGCAACTGGAAGCCAGTGAAGGCAGATGAACAGGGGAGTGACATGAGCTCTTTTGGGCTGGTTGAAGGCCAGACGTGCTGCTGCATTCTTGGTTTAAATGAATGACTAAATGTTTGTTTAAAGTCCTGAACTTTCCCCTGCTCTGAAATGATAGATATAAAACACCCATTCTGATGTCCTGAGACTTTCAAAGTATCTCTCCAATACTCATTTCTTTCTAAATCTAGACATCCTATCACCTTAGAAAACTACTATTAAAATAAAGAGAATTCTCAGTTTTATTTATTTTGATCTGATAATCACAGTTTTCGCTCTGCATTGTAAAACCATGTGTTGAAATGCAGGTGCTATTCATTGTCAGTTGAACAAAACCAGCAATTTAAAGCTGCTACCTTGGATTTTAAATAATTTCTAAGTAGATTTCCTACTGAAGAAGTCTAAATTTTTAATTGGCAGACTGAAAATTAAGTGCTTGATGTGAGCAAGTCATCATTAGCATGAGTTAGGGATTTTATTTGAACACTTTTTTGATACCAGGTGTCAAAAATGTCAAGCTGGACCTAAATGTTTGGTCACATTCATATTCTTATTTACTTACTGCTTGATTGGAATGCAAATTTTTTTAATCAATTTTTGACTATTTAATGTCAATGTAAAAGGCTTTTGTGGCGCTGCTTGTTCTTTTTAAGATTTTTTAATGTAATTCTTGGCTTGTTTAAGTGGATAGAGAGGAAATTTGGAAGAAAGAACAGGAGTGACATGCAGAAAAGGTCTGGTTCAAAATGAAACTTAGACTTACTGCTTGAAAACATTTGAACTCACTTCTGGGGAAAATAAAATGCTCTTGCATAAACAAGAGAAAATAAATAAAAAATATCTTAGAATAAGCTTTCTTTCTGGTATCAGTGCCAGACTCGGTTCTCAGATTGACACTGGCATCAAAAAAGGTTGCAGATATCCGGCCCTGTCAGAACCCATTAAATATGGACAAACCCCTTTTGCAATGAAACCAAATTTGTCCCTTCTATAGAAACTGGCAAGCCCTTAAGTTGAAATCTAGTTACTTTGCAGCTCAGAAAGCAGACACTGCGTCCACTAGACAGACAGAGAAAGCCGTCTGTGCTGGGTGGGTCCTTTCAACCTGGCTAAGCCGGTGCGAGACACAGGGAAGTCTTCACTCACACACAGTTGAATCATAAACTGATCTTGTTCGATTTTTTTTTTTTACTCCCTCCCTCTCCTCTCCCTTGAAAAGGGCCCGTTCCCCCCGCCTTTCTTCCTCGTGCTCTCAAAGGGAGGGAAGGATGGTGGCACTTCACACAGGAATAGGCCCTCTCTTTATCTCGCCAGCTGAGGAGACCCCCCTGCAACATCTCTATATCCATCCAGCCGGCTGCTGGCTCTCGAGAAGCCTTGCTGGATTCAGCAGCGTGTTAGAACCACTGAGGAGCTTTCAAGACAAAATCCACCTTCTGAGCCTTCTGCCGAGTGTGTGTGTGTGTGTGCGTTTCAAGTTGCTCTCCCCAGGCCACCTCAGTTATCTGTGTCACATCACAAGGTGCCTTATTAGAGCACGGCAGAAGGGTCCTGTGTCTGCTCGTTTTAACGACGTGAAAGAGAGACGGATGGATGGAGGGAGCGTCGGGGAGATGGATGGACGGGTGGGGAGGCCGCATCCCACCCCACGAGCTGCACTTTGTCGTGGTTTAGTTGAGACTTCAACATTGATCTGTCTCGTCTTCTCTCCCCGCAAGGCGAGGGAGGCAGGTGAAGCTCAGCATGTGTGTGTTTAACAACGGATCGAACAGGAAGAGGGGCACATGAAAGCAGCAGCAGAGCCAAGAGAGTTTGAAAGAGCCTCTTAGAGATGACATCAACTCTTTACCTCCATCTGTGCACATCTTGATGGCTTGCTTCCATCTGTTTTTCTCTACCTGTTTCACATATAAAACCCAAGTGAGGCCACAATAAGAGGCCATTGTGGAGCACAATGTAGTATAAATCATCAAGCTGTGTGCAAAATCAGACATTCAGTAAACAAAACTACAATTCATGCTTTGCTTTGATGCACTTTCTAGACTTTCAGTGTTGCAAAGTACACTACAAAGTGTCTTCTACTCATTTATGAATTCAAAAGCAGTGCTGCTGACTGATTTAAAGTTGCTATTCAAAGCAGCTATAATTATTATGCAGCATCTTTGCATACAATATTAAAACAATTGCAGATTGTTTCAGTCAATTTATGAAGGAAAATAAGTGCAATATTTTCAGCTGCTGAAATGTGATGATTTGTTTATTTCTTTCTTTAAACTATGTGACAAAAAGAATATGAACACCTGAAAACCACATTCAACTGCTGAACATCTAATTCCCAAATCATGGTCTGTTCTAACAGCCTTCGTCCTTCTGGGAAGACCTTACACAGAATGACGTCTGTTTGCAGGGAACTGCTCAAGTTCAGCCACAGGAACATTAGCAAGATCCATACTGATGGGCAAAAAGAACATGTTTTAATTTTCCAAATGTGGAAGTAGAGCTTCAGTGATTGGTTAATTAATGAATATGTAGGAAACTATTTTGTTGTTGTTCACACAATAATAGCTCAATGTTCTCAGGTTTCTGCTTCCCAAAAGAGCAGATTTGATCATTTTCTTTGTCATTGGTTGCACAGCTGTGGTCTGACAACCCAAACTGACTACAATACCATACAGGGACATTTTATCGAATAAGTAACTGCTCAATTAATAAAGAAAACAGTTACACAATTGTATTAAAGTTAGGTGCATCCATCTGAAACATTTACATTGGGCTCTGTAAAGTTATGACTACCATTGGGCTAGTTCAGATCTTGCATAAGCTGCTAAATACCGTACATAAATATGTAGATACGAACAATGTTTCAACGATAATCAGCCTAAATTAATATTTTAATGCATAGTTTAATATTTTACATGAGAAAACCATTACTCAGCATTGGCCTGAGAGCTTTAGTAGGAAGCAACTGGACTTCTCTTTTTGGTTCTTGACGTTTAATCTCTAATTCACGAAGCTTTTTCAGTTCTAAAGTAAAGTTCTGTTACTTTCTGCTGAAGCTGTTAAGATTACTGTGACCTGGATGAATAAAAACCTACACAGAAATTATAGGAGATAATTGCCACAATATTTATCCAGGCAACCTCTCCTTGGGAAAACAAAATGCTCAAAAGTTGAGCAGAGAATGAAATTTGTTTAAGATAATGAAGATAATAAAGAATTTGTGGAAATAAAAGGTGAGAGCGAGAAGTGAAGGGGATGGAGAGCTCAGTGGGAGCACTGTAGGTGCGTCGCGTCACATCGCTGCTGCTTTGCTCCCCAGTGAGCAGCTCTCCCATCCAGTTCTATAATTGCATTTTTGGGCACACACACATGCACACAGAGCGGTGACCAGCAGGTCAATTGCCCGGCTAAATGTGTTTTCCTTCCCCTCGCTAAGAGGGTTGTGTAGGGCCGAGCCAAGCTGAGCTGGGCTGACCCCAGGCCAACCCGCTCTGCCACCACACCGCTGGCACCATTACGGCTCCCTGGTCGCATTCAGCGCTGGTCTCACAGAACTAACAGCGCTCACTCTGGACGGGAGCGCAGTGAATGATGGATGAGCAGGGAAACAAAGGAGGAGAGAGGTAGAAAGGAGGGAGGGACGGACAGAACAAACAGTGCTGACCCACGCTGCTGTGACTGGAGGCGACCTCGGAGCCGTGACAGGCCAGTAAGTCATCCTCCAAGCAGTCGACTGGACAGATCCATCATCACACAGATCACAAAGTACTTCAGAGCAGGACAGCCTGCACTGACTGAGAGGTAGTCTGAAAATAAAAGCAGCACGGGACAGTATGAGGACAGAGTGTGTTTGTACCTCTGAAGCCTCCTTCGAGCAACGCTGTAGCTCTGATCCTCTTCTGCCCCGCCCACTCGTACTCCTCGAAGCCCCGCCCATTCTCTCCATCCATGTCCGCAGAGTCGTCATCGCCTAACGCACCTTCGCGCTGATACACAAACAGAGACACATGTTAATCACAGCAAACAGAGGTAGAATTTGTCAAAATACTCTGTTGATAAGCATCATTTCAGTCTGCGGAATCACAGATCTTCTCAACTGAGTCATTTTTTGCTTACAAATTTCAACAATTTAGAGTAAAATATTTCACTTCTTTGAGCAGAAGTGTGGTGGAATACAAACTAGAAATCCATAGAGCGCTTTACCTGTACTGTACCATGCGGAGAAGATGCTGCTTATCTGAATCACATGTTTAAAATTTGGCGACACCTCCGATTGTTTTTTTTTCCCCATTGTGGTGCTTTTTTCTTTTTTTTTTAACTCAAACACCAAAAGTTAGACTGTACAGCCACACTTGGCCATGGCACAGTTGCATTCTGCCTTTGTGCTGCTATGTTTGCTGTGTTTTTCTAAAGGAAAGAAGGAGGACTGCTTCCTCAACAGCTTTGTTTAGCTGTACTACTTGTACAGTAGCTATGATGGTGTCTATGCCACCATGAAACTGTTCAATCTGATCTGCTGTAAAAACACAGAACCAGCAGAAGAGATTCAACTGTTTCACATGATCTGGTCAAGAAAGATTTTTCTACAGGCCTTGCATTAGTCAGAATTTTTTAAAAGACACTACAGTTCCATTATTTGTAAGGAGAAATTGGAAGAAAAAAGTGAAGGTGGTTAAAACTAAATCAGTAATCACTAATCAGACAGTAAGCCCTGTCTTACTCTACATTTCAATTCAATTGCATTAATATAGCACCAATTACAATTCAGATTGTCTCATTTCAGACCATCAGATAAATCTAAGGTTGCATGTTAGGCCTCCTTATAAGGAGCTAAACACTGTGCCATGGTACCGATGAACAATTTCAAGCTAAAAATGCTTCATGAAAACACAGCTCATACAACATGGTACAGTACTGGAATGCTTACAGCGTGCTCGTGGAAAAGAGGTGTTAGTGTCACTAGCTAGAGTAATGGACAGAAATTCAGGCAGAGTGGTGATTAGTGGTGATGATTTGTCTTAGGTCTACTCTAGGAAAGAATGTTTAGCATCTACCGGACAGAAGGTGTGTCGTTCAACTGTGACAGAAAAGGACGTCACTGACTGGCGGATAAAGCAAAAATATATAAAGAAAAATATTTCTATTTGGGCTACGGCTACAGAGATGTGGATACGATGCAACCATGTCATAAGGGATAAACTGCAGGTCTGAGATTGTGACTTGAAAATAGAGAGGCAAATTGTTTGAATAAGAGTTGGTTTTTGTGTTGAAGTTATTCAGACAGTTAATCCAGTATGATGTGACTGCAGACCGCCATGTGAAGGAAGTTAAGAGGTGCTCGACAGCTAGTGGAACAACAGGTGCTACTGATCTGCACTACAGCACGGATGTGACTGCACGGCATCTACAGGGAGTAGAAAGGTGACTGGAAGAGAAGGGTTGACAGGCTGTCCGACTGGCAGTAGGCAGGGTTCAGGGCCCGGATTGTACTACCTGGATCAGGCATTGTTCCACATGTCTACTCATCTCCTCCTCGCTCCCAGCCAAGGGGGCGCTGCACAGCGGACATACCTGGCCCCCATCCTCAGGCTTCCTCCTCTTCATCTTGCCTATGCGGGCTGGACAAGCGGAGGCAGTAAGGAGAAAGAAGAGAGACAAATTTATAATGGGGCTGTGGTTTGTAGTGGTTACATCAATTAAGCTTCCACACATGTTCTTGCGCATGATAGCATCACTGATTTCAAGGCACAGGAGAGAATCGAAAAGAGACCTAAGAGCTATTTTTGTTAGATGAAACTTCCAAAAGTTAAACATATACAGTGTAGTATAATTCCCCTAAAGGTTTGCTCTCTTTTCCCAGTTCTTTACAAGCCTGCAGGGATGTGAAAGAAGGCTGATGTGGCTAAATGTGCCTCTATCTGGAGTGCTACAGGAAAGGCAGAGCTGGATGTGACAGTCTCAATCCTATTCCCCCTCTCTACATCCACACCACTCCTCACCCTGTTTCCTCCCCCTCTCCTCCTCTTCCCGCCTGTCACAGCTCCCCCCTCTACCACACACACACACACATTTAATTAGAAATTTAACAGAGCAGAACAGCCGTCATTGCACCCTGAGACTCTGTCGTTTTTCTTAACTGCAAATGGCGCACGGGGACATTAATTTTTAGCTGGCTGGGAAAGCAAAGGAGGCCAGGAGGGACTGGATGGAGGCAGAAGAGGAGGGCATGAGGAAACGCCATAACTGCAGGAGATGAGGATGGAGAGAGCAAAAACCGGGAGGGTTAAAAAAAGAAAAGGCCTCCTCCTCTTTCCACCAAATCTTCCCGTGATGCTAATTGAGAGGAGCATTGTTAAATAGAGAGGGAAAAGGGCTGCTAATTAGGTCCGGCAGGGATCTCTGGCACCCCAATCCCCCACCCGTTACACCTCACATTACAGTGACTCCTGATTTCACATGAGGCCAGAGGGAAGGTAATGGGGGCAGAAGTTTCAACAGAGTCTTCACTGACCCTTGTCAAAAGCTCAGACCAATGCACTGAGAGTTATCTGATGTGTATAAATATAACAGTCTGAACATTAATGCATTCGGCACATTGCTTTTAATCACTTTAGGATCATGTAATGTGTGTTTTTGAAAAGGAGACATACTGACTTTGATCCCTTTGGTACACACTGATTGACAAGTTTTCATTTAAAATAATGTACATATATACTTTTTACTTCACTGAGCTTACATGTCATTTGTCTACCTGGATTTGGAAATACCGCTGCAAGCTGAAAAACAGCTTAATAATCTTTGAAATGACTTTTTTTGTCTTTGAGAATTCTATAAATACATCCAGAAAAGCAGTAAGTGGTGTTTAACAGCCTTCTGGGATTTTCAGTGCACTGGTAAAACATAAAAGGCACAAAGTGGGGCTTTAAAGAGCGAAGGCGAGCCCAGTCCATCGGATTTAGATGCTTCTGGCATATAAAAAATAAACCATACTACAGTAAATTTATCGAGAGACGGATGGGGCATGAGCAAAAATAAAATAACGGACTCAGCACACTAAAAACCCCTAATGCAAAGCACAGAACGATAAGGCAAAGTTAAGCTACATCAATAAATCCCAAGTGAGTTCCCTCCCAGGCTCATGAACAACCCGGCATGCCCCCCTCACCCTCTGTCATTCTCCCCCTAGCTGTCATGCAGGTTGTCTGGGCCTCTCATCACTCTTCTACTAAGCCACAGACCTCCTCTGGTGAAGGCTCTTTGACCTTGTGAGACGAGCTTCATGGTCTAAAAACACCCATGACCCAGTGTTGCCACAACCTCCACCAACGCAATGTACTGCTGGAGGTCTGGTCTGAGGCTGAACTAAGATGACATTGCAGATACCAGCATCTACCTGCATGGATGTTGGTACAGTGTCTCCATTTGGTGACATTTAACCCAGACCAGCTACTCTGAGCCTTATCCTCAGCGTGGTGCTGCGCCTTTGCCCAGTACACCTCCAGAGTTTACTTGGTTGCTTCATTCAATGTGAATCAAGGCGAGCATGTTCCTTTATCATTGTATATTTCGATATACTTATGTATGTAACATTATGTATTTCTGTGCACTTAACATTAAGTGATTACCTGTGTATTTTTTTAAATTAGTGTCTGGTTTCTTAGAGCCTTTGTCTTATTTGTGTTTTCTACTGTGTTTTGCGTGTTTGCATGTTCTGGGAGAAACGGCATTTCAATCCTGTACATGTGGCAGAATTGACAATAAAGTTGACTTTGACTGACAAAGAGGCTAAAGCACTTTATCCCAATGTGGTTTGAATTCAAAACACGCCATTCTTCGTCCTGGTCTTTATTAAAAATAGGTGCTTAAGATTTAGCAGAAACTACTGACTGAAGTGAAACCTTTCATTTCTTTTGCAATAAAATTACTGGGTGGACATTAGTGCATTTCTAGTTCAAATTAGCATTTCAGCACTGTTTCAGGAAAATTCTCTGTCTATCCTAGCACTTCAGTGTTAAAAGAAGACAGACGGTTGTTTGCTTAGTTGTACAGCTATATGATGGGACTTAATGATCAAGGAAGACCCAATCAAGACAGGAACGTTCATGTCTGCCTTACCAGTTTACAAAAGACTCCTTGTTTCTCCCTGTCTTTTTATCAACACTGCTAATAGAGTTTCTGAAAGTTCCCCCTTGGACAATATGCTCCAAAATGTCTATTCTTAGTGACCTAAATCTGTGTTTGTGTGTGAACTAAAGGTCAAAACAAACAGAAAAAGCTATATTTAGGGGAAAAAACCCTGTATGTTGATAAGGCCTTTGACAGAAGGACTCTCTGTGGGTAAATGACATCCTCTATTAGGCTTGGGTGGTATTATGGTAATACCGTATATCGCCGGTGTTTAAAAATAGCAGCGGTATCAGTTCCAATACCATCATGAAAAAAATGCAATGTTCTTATACAGGAGATAAGTGTTATGAGAGTGTGTGGCTCCGTTATGAGGCTCCTAGGAGAGTGAGATGTCCGAGCGACCCTGAATGCAGCGCGAGCGAGGAAGACGGCAGTCAATTCGGGGAGTAAGAGAGAAGAGGCGTGTAGCTGCTGGGTTAGCGCGACTGTATGATTCAGCCGCTGTTAATTTACAATAAAGGCTGCAGTATTCTTCAATAAGGCCGGGCTCCTGTGTCTTTGCCTTCTACGACTCCTGAGGAAGTGAAGGGGGTTAACCCCAAAGTAACAACAGTAACTTCAGCCCTGGAGAACTGTCCTCCCCCTGCTCCCGACCGGGTCACGAGCTGAGTAGGAAAGGTTAACATAAGGATTAAAAATTAAATAAAAGTCATTTAATGCCTAAAATTGATTCTCTGTCCAGTAGCACTTAAACAGTTATGTTTTAGCCTACTTTTGGAGACTTTCCATAACGTGACAGCACGGAGGAGAGAGAGAGGGGGGAAGATGGCAGATCCCGCAAGGACTGACTTGGTGTCAAAAAAGAACACAACGTCTGCAGTTTGGGAGTATTTCGGGTTCCAGGCACACGAGAAAGGAGAGCCGGTAAATACTGAAGAAGCAATTTGTAAATTCTGCAATCAAAAGGTGATCGCGAGAGATGGAAACACCTCTAACCTAAGGACGCATCTCCGAATCAACCACCCACTCACTGCTGCGAGTATTCAATTTCCGAACGTGAAGGCACAAGCCAGTAATGGTAATAGTCACGGTAATACGGTATACCCCGGTAAAATGTGAAGGAAGTTTGACGGTATCAAAATTTGGATCCCGCCCAAGGCTATTCTCTATATCAACTGAGCTTCACCTGAGGGGTAATATATGCTCCACTAAATAAAAGCACACATCTTTCAGAAATGACAAATTACACAATCAGTCACCATTGTGTCACATAATAAAATTATTTTGTCTCCTGTGCCTTGAATGCAGTGGTACAGTTTGTTTTAATTTCTGTATCAACTTTTATTCAACTGTTCCAACTAACAAAACAATGGTCAAAAAGAAACCTTAGCACAGTAATAAGCTCTTCACAAGGTCATCAGAATGGCATCAAGTTATTAGAGCCTTAAATGAATGGGTGATGTCAAATCAGGAGACCAAACAATATTTATACATACCATTCAATCTCGTTTGCCTGTTTGCCCGCACTCGTAAAAATGTCTGCAAGCAGAGGAGGAAAAAACAGGAAGGAGACACACATTAGATAATGAAGAAACGCTTTCGTATGTTTACAAGCGCAAACAGAACTTCTCGGAGTGGGATTGTTGTGGATGCTGTGAGTTTGTGTGCTGAGGCTGAAGCAGGTAAACAGTGAAACCTACATCTCTCTTGTTTTCCACCTCCTCCATGACTGCCGGCTGTCTGTCTCAGCTCCTTCCGCAGCCGCTAAAACTCACTGCAGCAAAGTGCCCGAGTGTGTCTCCAGATACTGAACATCACCGCAAACCCAACGTTTCGTTCACAATTTAATACGGATGGGAAAGGATTGAAAGTGGCGCCCGTATCGGTGAATACCACTCATGCCCGACGCCATGTTGGATTGTTTTGATCATGTGACCGCGCAGGAAACGGAAGTAGGGGAACCTGTTGTTCCGGCTCTAGGTCGGTAGGGGGAGGCAGCGGGTTTCATCAGGAGGTCTCGGTGATGGATTTAAGACTGCTTACTGCACACACAGATACTGTACTAACACTTGAACTTAAATTTATTATATTGGCTGGCATAAAATACAATAATGAAACGATTATACTTTTAAATTCAATGTTTTACTGTGCAATTTATCTAATTTTTGTTTTTGTGTCTTCAATAATTCTAGTTTTTCCTCTGTGATAGAAGATAAATTGCAATTTTTTTCACCCCTAAACCCTCATTCAAAATTGTATTAAATCATGATGGGGCAAAAGAAAAAGTATTTATTTAATTATTCAAAATTTTACGTAAATAGATGGTTATTTTGGATGCTTAAGTTAGTAGATCTAGTGTTAACTACCTTATATGACATTGCAGACAATAACTAAAATCAAAAGGTGTTCCTTTTTTTCTATTTATTATTCTGTGGCACATTTTACCTTGCTGGATTGTGACTTTTGAGGACCAAATATGGAAAAATTAAGGGTTACCAGCAAAAAAAAAAAAAAAACCTAACTAAAAAAAGCAATTAGTGGTTAAATCATTAACCATACATTTAATTTTGTACATTATTATTATATTATTTGAGATATTCAGAGGTGTAGTGTGGTTTGTTTAACTACCTTGGCTTCTTTGTTTAACTTCTTTGGCTTGTTTAAGGTCACAAGTTTACACACATTAGTCATCTATATTAGTCATCTATAACTGACCACATGATCAAACGTTAGACTGACTTCATGAATAGTTCATCAGGTCATTGCAGTTCTTTCATTTACAAAAAGAACAGTTGACATCTAAAAGATTATGTCCACATCGTCTCAATGTCTTATCAGTCGATTCGGTCACTATTATATGGTGAGTCAAAAGCCTAATTAACCCAATTTAAATAGCCTGACTTTAAACCTCAACACTGAGAGAGCTTGCATTAGCAGTGAAGAATGAGGTCAACAAGCATAAACAAAGGCTTTAAATAAATTAGAAGTTTTTTATTATCATTACATTTATAGCTGCCACGAAAAACTTTTGCTGCCTATTTCATCTTTACTAGTTAACATATAGACTAGGAAAATACAAATAAATTAATTCTGAAAGACAATTGGCAGTGTCCTGCCACTTTTAAGGTGGAATGCTTTCTTGCACATTGCTTGAGCATCTTCAATACAAACTTTGACCGTTTGTTTTAATGGCTCTTTTGTGTATGTCTAATACATGTTTGTGATAACTGGATCTTCCGGTGCTTCAAAAATGTAGGAATTTTCACCAGATTATTAAAACTGCAAATATTCTGTTTCCACACTAGAAGATAAAAGTGGCACAGACTCATCCTGTTGTGCTTTGGCAGCACCACACCTATAGAAATATTCAAAATCACCGTCAAAAAAAGCAATGTAGTTAAGAATACAGTTCTTCCCTACTAAACACAGTAGACTAGAAGTATAAAGTACAGTAAATTGCAAAAGTATCTCCAGATTGTACTTGTGTATGCTCCCTCTTTCCACCTATGGAAATCAAACATTCATCTGAGTGGATCAGTAACATTTGGGGTCCCAGCTAGTTCAGGTTGCCTGGGGTAAGTTCCCTGCATCATTAAAAATAATGGTCCAAGCAATAAATGTACAGCATTGTGAAATTAATTATGTGAGGTCAGATCCGTCTGTCCTTTCCACTTCTACGTCTTGAGAATGAACGCCTCAGGTCCACTGGGATTCAAACCCAGAAGCCTTTAACTATGTGCTGACTAAAGCAACCCTACACTCACGGTTATGGATACCCTCTCTTTGACACGGCAATGGTGAACAGGCAACGGTTCAGTCCTCTCACCGCCGGCTCATCGTCCATCAGCGAGAGCCGTCAAGCAGCCGGGCCTTCACCTTCTCCCCGTTGCTTCCCTCTCCCCTCCCCTCCCTGCCCACGCTTGAGTTATAGGCCTACTTGCTGCGCATCACCGCTACTACCGAATCATTATGATACACTCACTGAATGGCTGCGGATAGGTCAGGTTTTTAGAAGAAGTGAAGAGGTAGAGTGCCCTGAGACGGACTGACAGGCAGAGAGGAGGTGGCAAAGTCTGCCATTATGCTTTATTTTCAGGGTGGTAAAAAGAGTCACCATTGACTTAATCATTTGTATAATATAAGGTGATTTCAGCAGTTTCACTTAATGAGAAAATCTACTTTATTGCTATAAGGTCTTTATGAGCTGTGTCATCCTGAACGTATGGATGTAACGTCTGCATGGACTTAATAGTTCTTATTTTATGGTGTTAGGGGGGAAACCCACTTAACCCTGAGATACATCATAGCCAGAGGAATTACCCGAACAAACTTTGATGAATTTAAGAGATAAAAGCAGTCAGGGTGACATCTGAGATTTAAGGAGATTGGCCTGTTAGTCAGCTTAACTGCTGAGAAGGCATAAAAACCCAAATCTGCCATAATGTTCTGCTCCACTGTTATATGTCATAATTACAGAAATTCACCATTTGATCAAACGCATTATGGAAGTGTCAGGATTTGCCACATCGTTAATACAGCCAAAACAGAAATGCTAAGAATGTGCTTCACATTTCTAGCAGATATTTATTTTAAAATTCAACTTAACAAAAGTAGTGTTAGAGTCCTAGAAGGGCAACAGTGAAGGCTTGTCGGATTCACTGGTTTCTCAGCAGCAAAGTGTGATAGAAACATGAGATAAAACCTCAACTACAATGTCTTTTTTTATACCTTTATAATATTAGATCTTTATTGAAAGCTTTATTGTACTTTTCATAAAGTTTGTCCTGCCTTTTTCATACCTCATCTGTATCTAGCTTCTGTAACATGTAAATTTCCCAAGGGATCGATAAAGTTTATCTTATCTTATCTTATCTTATCTTATCTAATCTTATCAAAAACTACAGTGTTGCCATTAAGCAGAGTTTGAAGAAAAATGTGGTAGAAATCCACATTAGAGTATACCAGTATTGATATTATTCTTGATATATTTAATAATTACATACTGACAGCATGCTGATAATACAGATATGATAATAGAAATAATCCATCACCAATAACGGTCAAAGGAACATATAAGAAAACACACAACAAAGTTAAAGATGAATTGGATTGATAGCATTATGGTTATTTCAAATTCACTACAGATATTGTGATAGTAACAATATCACAATTTCTTTAGGCCACAATAGCGGTGGAGTGACCATCTTATATTGTGTGATGAACTGTAGTGATACAATTCATCATTTTAATGTTCGATTCAAAGCGTTCCCTAAAAATCACAATTTTAAACATGTTTGATCAGAACTTGACTCCAGATATGGTAGCTGTTGAAGGAAATACAGTCAGATGAGTAGCAGAGTGTGCCCACATATAGTATATTTCACTCAGGGTAAGTTGGATAGCTTACTATACATGGCATCTTAGACCGTACAAGCCTCTAGCATTACCCCTTGAGTACTGGTGATGTATTATAAGTGTGCAGCTGACTGTGCTTTGACCTCATGACAACATACATCACATTTGAATTTGAATGAATACTTGGATAAAATACTAAATATTCTACATTCAGGTGTGATAGGGGACCTTAGTGGCAAACAGAAAACAAAGACATCTGTATATATGTGTGTATGTGAGTGTGTGTGGCCGTGGGTGTGACCTGGTATCTGTCGGAGTGGTGGGCGTCCTCCGATGACAGGGGCGAGACCACGGGAGATTCTCCCTCGCGTTTGATGTGCACCGACAACAGCATCGACTAGCAAAGAGACAGGAAGAGAGAAATAAAATGTGTCTTTCTATGCAGATGATGTTGTTACATTGTCACCTCTGGAGAAAAAAGATTGCAGCAGAACCTGTAATCATTTGACAGTTTCTGCATGGTGCAACGAGAATAATGCTGTGTTAATATAAAGTCAGAGCTACAAAAACTGATTCCATTTGACTTCTAGACAGATAACACTCTTGCATCTTAGCTTAAGGTGAAAATGAATTAATCTGAATGGTTTACCACAGTCATAAGCTTCCTCCCTTGGGATTTGTTTTTTCTGAAAAACACTTATAGTCTGTATTATGATAGCTGACATTCTGAAACACATAATGAGGTATTTCATAAGTAAAGGCAGGTAAAATAGAAGTGCTGAAAGAGTTATAGTTTAAGCCCTGCATGAAGTTGAAGAATTTATTGAGATGTAAATGGTGAAGGGAGTTGAACATTCAGTTCAAGTTAAAGCATCAAAAAGCAATTCAGTCAGAGCGTGGGCGATAAACTGAGATGAAAATGTCAGATGCACCGAAAGAAATTAGTGCAAGTTAGAACGAATAAACTGAAGTCAGTTAAAAGTGTTGGTTGAAGACCAAACAGTGACAGAAATTGCAGTAAAAACTAGGAGCAGGAGAAGTTGTAAAGTTGAAAATCCAATATCTGGAAAGGTTTGAAGTGATGGCGGAGATGTAAGAATTGAGTTGAAGAGAAAGACATGAGTTCTGTCACGATGTAAACTGATAGTAACAGCAGCTGAATTTTTATTTGAGGGGAAACAACTGGAATCAGGTGTAGAGAATGAGATTTACCAGTGGAAATCAGTCAAAGAGGAATAACAGAATACTGAAACGCTGCAATGCATCGAGAGGTTGTATGACCTTGTTTGAAAACAAATTCTGAACTTTAAAGTATATTCTTGCATCGGAAAGGACAAAACAATAGAAACAAGGCTAGCGTTTTTTTTTTTTACCCTTGGAGAATTTCAAGAGTGTTATTGCCACTGATGCTGAAAGTGAAACGTCATTGATGATGACTGTAACCTGCCTGACTTTGTCTATAAAATCCCTTCCACTGATTAGAGTTAATGTTTATGGGATGTTAAGAGGAGTTAGGGAAGAATGAGAGATTGGAAAGAAAGGAAGCTTTGGGGAGGAAGAGAGAGAAGGAAGGAAGATAGGAAGGAGGAAGGGTAAACAGAGAAAGGAGGAGAGTAACTGTCTGACATTACGGGACGCTGCCTGTCCATAAATCTGTCCCACAACACTTTGCACGGACAATCTCTCTCTTTCTCCGTCACAGAAACACACATATAACACAATATCCTCTTTCTAACCCACTCTGTGACAAAGACAGTCCAGGGAATTCCTCAAGTAAAGAGGGAGAGAAGAGAAAGACGTGAAACTGAGAGAACAGCAGTAGAAAAAAGAGGCAATATCACTTTTTTACAAGGCTTAGTCCTGACAGAGCTGTAGTCGTATGTGTGTGTGTGTGTTTTCATGTGTGCCTGTGCTGCAGCTTTTTTTTTTTTTACAAGGCAGCTATGAAATATTTGTATTTACAGTCGTCTCCTATTAATCAAGTGGAAAGGGGCAGAGCAGAGGCTTAAGTGCTCGACAGCAGTAATCTAATAATAATATGTGAGAAATGACCAACCTCCAGTGCTGCCACAGTAAATTGGACATTATGCATGGTGCTTTTATGTGTGTGTGTGTGTGTGTGTGTGTGTGTGTGTGTGTGTGTGTGTGTGTGTGTGTGTGTGTGTGTGTGTGTGTGTGTGTGTGTGTGTGTGTGTGAGGTCTTTTTCTCCTCTTTTTATCCAGGTTTAAAAAGGTCAGGAATCATTTACCTGAGGGCGTTCTGGGAATATGCTTAAGTTTTATCATTAGAATATGACATTTAAGGGTATTCTACAAAGAGATTATAAATGAAGATCTCCCTGAAATTTTGGTCTTTTAAACCAACCAATTAAATCAGTATGTGTGAAAAGATCAGCGCCAAAAAGGTCTGGTGAACCACTGGATCTGCACCTCATGGGACAAACATTTGAGCTCTGATTGCGACTGTAAACTCTGCAGAAAAAAAAAATCATGTTCTGTGGATTTGCATGTGAGAATTTGAAGAGTGTATTTTCAAGAAAAGGAGAAATACTTGCCTCAGTCTTCCCAAATATATGTAGGATGGTGTAGTTTCCAACTTAAATGTGTGTGTTGCTTTACAGACATTGCATATTTTCCCCCTGAACCAATTGCCTCAGCTTAGCAATTGGGCCGAACCCCCCATAAGTAGGCGCGTTGGGGTTAATCTCCGGTTTAACAGGGGCGGGTGGTGCATACCAGGCGGGGGGACGACAACAACATGCCCATGTGCTTCAGACTGGCCCTCTCCATTCTTTGTGTCCTTCTGCAGAATACTAAACAACAGCGGTGAGATGCACAGTCACGGCCAGAAGGAAGGCCGGCACTCAACCCTCAACCCCGCTCTGTCTGCATTTCTCAAGTACAAGCCCACCCACAGTGCTGCGAACGCTGCTCTAAGCCCGGGTCAGCACCCGAAGGTCTGTGGGAATGAAAACGGATCACCCGAATTACTCTAGATCTCTTGCAGGAAGTCAGTTGCACTTTTTTTCCGCATTCGGGTATCTGACTTTCACCTGGTCTTTAGTTGAAAATGAAAGCAAACATAGTTGGTGACTTTACTGGTCTTACCATAGATCTTATCCATAATATATGAATGAGGTGACAAATTAAAGGAAAATCCTGAACCCTGATAACCCCCATTTAGGAGATCTAGTGGTTCTGCTGCCATACTTTGGGTCCAATTGTCCCCTTAGAGGTAAGGCTCAACAATCACCTTTACTCTGTGATAAAACATTTCTATCGGAATGGAAGCAGTCTCTTCCAGACTGGCAATGCTTCAATGTATGGAAGATGAAGGGTCACAGAATAATTTCATCAGTATGAAACTAACATGAGCTACATACTGTAGCCTTCACAATCAAAAGATGTCAACCCAATTAAACACCTATGGGAGATTTTGAACAAATGTTTCAGACAGCATTCTCCACCACCATCATCATATCATTAAACAAGGGAATTACTTTTGGAAAAAATGTACTTTATCTTTCCAGAGTTCCAGAGATTTGGAGATTTAATGCCAGTATCATTGAAGCTGTTCTAGCGACACATTGTGGCCCAACATCTTCCAAAAGTGACCAAAGCTCTGCTGGTGTTCCTCATCCACTGGTGCTCAAGGAAGGGAATAGAAGGAAGTGATTCCTTAAAAAATTACAGCCTAAAATATTGTCAAAAATGCCGATCCAGGCACTCAAGGCAAGTTTGCCTTTGTTTTTGTGGATGTAGGCCATTTTTTGGCTGTAGTTCGTCTACCCTCCTTAACCTCCCTAAGACACTTTATGATGGTTCTTACTTCAATTTATCCCCTGGTGTATATACAGTATGGAGTACTCAACCTAAATCATGATGGGAATCTTGGCCAGCTCCGGTAAAGCAGCTTCTACATTTATAGTCAAGTCAATTTTATTAAAGGTTCATATAATTTTGAATAGCCTGCAAAAATAGAAATGAAAAGGAAAGAAAAACTCCTTCCAAAAAGCCTTATGAAAGCAACAGAAACATTTCATTTTTGTAGAAATACTGTTCTACACTCAGGCAGTTTAAAAGAAAGCTCCACTCTGACAAGTAATTTCTTAAAACCAGTCATCATTAAGCCACCCCACTGTAACTATCCTCCATTCTGTCTTTCCATCCATGGCTCACATAGCTTGAACTGTGAGCTGGACTTTTCGATTAAGCCGACGAGACACCAGAGTAGTGAAGAGGTCTTTTAAAAAGGTCTCAGTCTGGCAGCTGGTGCTGGGTTCAGATGAAGTGGCACATACTGTAAGGAAAAGCTACTTGATGGGATCATGAATCTGTCGTCTTGCAATCTGACATCGTCTTTCTTTTTCCTTTCTTTTGCCATCCGTCTGCATCTCTCTCTCTGTCTCTCTAATTGGAACAATCACAGTACAGTGCCTCTTGCCTCTGCTGCCTGTTGGACCACAGGAGGCTGGTACTTCGATGTGTGTGTGTGGATTATAAAAGACAAGAGACCCACAGTACAGCTGATTTCCTCTCAGTGCAGCAGAGAGGAACAGAGGGATCGGGGAAATTGATTGCTGGACAGTAAGGAATGTACTATATATCACTGAAAACCACTCATTATGCTGTGCAATCTAACCAAGTATGCTATGTACACGTTTAATTTAGTATTAAGCAATATAGAATCTTCCTTTCCTGTATTTTGCACCACTTTCTCCACCTGTTTTAAAGACACCCTTCTGTGAAAATCGAGGTGTTTTGTTGTTTTTAACAGTTACCATTACTGTATGGTATAATTCAAATGATGGACAGATCATGGGGGAAATTTTAAAGCAGGAAGGGTCTATTTTCATGGAAAAACTTCTAAATATTTAACTTTGACTTCCATAGATTCATTTTTAAGAGTTTAATTAACAATCTGATAGAGCAGGAGTGCCAAACATGCGGCCCGCAGGCCAAAAGCGGCCCTCCACAGGGTTCAATCCGGCCCGTGGGATGACTTTGCAAAGTGTAAAAATGACAGAGAAGATATTAACAGCAAATTGCAAACTGATCATAAAGTCAAATACTGTATTGTTCATTGTTCTTTTGTCATTTTGTGTCTCGTTGTCTGACTTTTGTAATCTGTCTCATGTTTTTACCATTTTGTGTCTAATTTTTGTCCTATTCTGTCTTGTTTTTGTTGCTTTTTGTCTTTTTTTTGTCTGACTTTTGTCAGTTTGTTTTTCGTGTCTCGCTTGTGTTTTTTGTCTTTTCTTCAGAAATTTCTGGTTGTTCACAATGTTTTGTAAAAAGATAATTCCTTAAAAATGAGCATTTTCAGAAAATACTTTTTTGCACTAAAACTAAGGAAACATTTGGAGTTGTGGCTACTTACAGGTCATTATGCTCTGAGTTTACCGGTCCGTCACCACTTGAGATCAAATCGGACTGAATGTGGCCCCTGAACTAAAATGACACTTCTGTGATAGAGGATTTAACATATGAACATGCTGATGCTCACTTCTGTTTGGCCTTTTCAGTCCCTCAAGCACTAAAAAATGGAACTTTAATTGAAGAGTAAGACAGAGAATAATAAATATAAAGAGATGTACGAGGCCTTTTTGCTTTGCTATCACAGAGACCATATTGTGTGATGATGAGCTCACCTTGGGGGTTCCTGGAGTGGCTGCTGAATCCTTGGGTGAGGTGTTCTTACTGCAATGGAGAAAGAGAACAAAACAGAATTTAGTGGGGTTTACGTGACACGATGCAGCGCAGAGCGGAATCTGCTTACACCTCTTGTGCTTGTTCAGCAATTTCCTGGGAAACACAAGTACTCTGTGAATTTTACCAACGGCTCACTTGGGACCAATTCACCAGATTCTTGTTCATGCATTCGTTCGCTTTCATCCACTGCTCCTCTATTCTCATTGACCCTTTATCCATCCGTCTCCTGCTACTCTGTTTGAGGGTAATTGAAGTATTGCAGCAAACCCTGACTACAAAGCAACGAGTGCTAAGAAAATAGGGCTGTGTGTCTATATAAATATTTATTGATGTATTCATTTGACTGCTTTTTCTCATCACACTCATTCACGTACACGGACACACTGGAGCAGAGGCAGGAAATAACAGATTTTGCAGTGATTTGATTTGTCAGCGCAGTCGGCCTGCGGTCACTTTGGCTCTGAATGATGTTAAATACAATCAGCTGGCTTGTACACATTATAGGGAAGAAGAGGGGAGAAGAGGGGCTTGTTGCATGTAGATGGAAATGTGCGCATGACATTTTAGATGGAGGATGAATGATGGCAAGTCAAAATGTATTAAATAGACAGCCTTACTGCTGAACAACACGTTTTTTTTTCTGACCCTCCATTTTCAATTGATTCTTTGCTTGTTTCTTTTTTTGGTACTCCCTCTTCCTTCTTTTTTTTTCCTTTTCTCTTTGTCCACCTCCCCATCATTGTTTCCCATCTTCTGCCTATGCCATCCTCTCTCTCTCTCTCTCTCTCTCTGACTTTCACTGAAACACAGAGATAAATTTCTCCAAGCTTCACGAAGCGTTGCGACAGCCTTGACGCTGACAAAGCGAGACAGGGTTGTCATGTTTGCTTTGAGACCCTGTTAGCACTCTCAGACCCTCTTGGACACACACACACACACACACACACACACACACACACACACACACACACACACACACACACACACACACACACACACACACACACACACACACACACACACACACACACACACACACACACACACACACACGACACTAACAGACAGACAGTGTCAGACCATGGAGGGAAGGTTGCCTAAAACTGAATTGAGCGCAACCTCTAATCTGACAGCATGCCTTGGTAGACAAGGGATTTCCTTTTTCAATGGATGGACGGGTGGATAATAAGAATAAGAAGCCTTATTTATATGTCACTTATCTGAAAGAAGAGTTTACAAAGTGGTGCACAAAGAGCCATAAGAGCAAGACCAGGAAAACATAAGAGCAGTGAAATATAGTGAATAGCTTCAGAGATAGGAAAGAATGGATGAGGGGATGGATGTGTCAGAGGACCATGACAGTGCGTCAGCTCATCTGTCCAAGTGCTGTATATGTCCTCTTATATATTATGTGAGGCAGGATGTAGTTCGTGTATTTTTTAATCTTAAAAATAAATATTCTTTGCACAACATCCATCAGTTTGAACATATTTAATGGGGCGCTCTGCTAAGTTTACACATAAAAGCTGGTGTTCTTGTCATGGGGAATACAAAAGTAATTCATCCAATTTACAGTGGAATTGCTAAAAATAAGCTAAATACATGATGGAAAATACAGGACAGCGCACTTTAAGTACTGGCACTCACAGGCGCTGTAGCTTAGTTGGTCAAAGCGTCTGTCTCGTAAACAGGAGATCCTGGGTTCAAATCCCAGCAGTGCCTTCAATAATTCTCTTTGAGAGGAATAAAGTCTTAGTGCTAAAAGTCAAGATTCCCGGGCCTCTATTCAGAATTTAAATGTCCTTCTACAACATGTTTCTACTCAGCCTTCCAACAGGACTGAAATGCTGGAAAAGTCCTTTAAAGCTCAGCTGGAGGTTGTGTAGCTTCTTGTTTCTGAGAGAAACAGAAAATGAAGTGAAAATGTAACATAGTGTACGGCACAAACTTTTTAAAATAAATTACCAAATGACTAAATATTATGTTAGTGAGTTGTTTATATTGGTTGTCATTTCCAAAAGTCCTTATTGTCGCAGTGATTTGACTGATTCTGCATGTATCTCAGGGGACGATATAGGCTTTGGTGTGTGTAATAAATGTCTTTGTGCGTGTTAAACCTGTCTGTGAATCACAATACTGTGTTAGCGTGGATGTGCATATGCATCTGTATATTGTCTTGCAGCTGTGCGTGTCTCATGTGTGAACGGTAGGCCTCACCTATACCAACAAAGAGAATAAACATGGGTGACACAGTCAAGCTGCCGTGTAATGCAGGGGAATCTGCCAACACCCCCCCCACCCCCCCCACCCCGCCACACATCAACCCCTCTCTTACCCCCTTTTCTATCTCTGTCTCTGTCATCTCTCTCCTCTTCTCCCTCTATCTCTCTTTTATTCATTACCTGGAACCTCTGCAGAGGCATCAACAATAACAGCCACCTCTACCTGCTTGTTGACAGTGTCAAACAGCGACAAGAGAAGGAGGGAGCGACAGAGAGGGGAAGAGAGGGAGCGAGAGAGGACGGCAGTCGCATGCCTGCCACGACGGGAGAAAATTGCCACAGTGACAGAGGGGGTGATAGAGAGATGAAAGGAGAGAGGAAAAAGGAGGGGAAAGAAAAAGGAGATGAAATGTGAGGTGAGAGAGAGAGAGAGAGAGAGGGAGAGATGTGGCGAGGGAGGACGAGCGGGTAACATAAAGAGGGAGGATTGAAGGAGGGAAAGATGAAAGAGGACAGAAAACGAGAGAAGGGAAGAGAGGGAGTGATGGGAGAGTTGGTGCGCCGCTGACGTCTCTTCTCTCGCGGCTTCACGCGTCTGTTTGCCCGGTTCCATGAATTTTTGATGCTGTGAGGTTATGGGGCTGGAAATTCCAGCTGGCTGCCATGTCAAAGCAAGGAGAGGAGTGTGGAAATGAGCAGCACAGCAAAGCGAAACAAACACGCCCGACAAGCAGGAGGAAAAAGGAAGGAAGCAGGAATGAAAGATGCAATTTAAAATGTGTGGCGGTAATGAGGCATGTGTGTGAAGAGGGGGAGACAGTCGAGGGCATGTTGGTGCCTCAAACAAGTAGTTCTTGCAGCGCTTTGTCCCACAACGTCACGCAGGGAAGTTGTTTATACAGTACCTTGTCTGAAGTAGATTTTTCTATAGCTGTGAGATCACAAACAAGAAGAAGTCAGACAGTATAGGTACAACGGATCAGGTGGGAGGTCAAATGTAGGCAATCTTTTAACTGAAAATCATCCATTTATAGTTGGTTCATGACCACAGCTGATTGTGGCCTTTCTGGACTGTTGCTCATGCTGTTTAACCAGCTTTTGCTTGTCTATGTGAATGCAAAAATGCGGCAGTATACCACGACATCTTGAGATGAAGACATCCATTATGATATAATTACAGAAAGAAACGTGTAATCATGAGTGCGTTTTTTATGATTTCCATCTGTGTGGTGACTTCCAGACATAACAAAAAACTTAAAATGTAAACAGCAAAAGTGAAATATTGACAATTTCAACACACATAGAGGTCTTTACACAGCTACTCTTAGTCTGTGTGATGAAGTAGCCTTCAGGTATAAAAGTCAGTTTTTTTTCTCATTAAGGATATTAATGGGCTGTTTATGCCATAACATGGAAAACAGTATTTGTTTCGCAGCTGATACCCTGGTCGTACCACAGTACTGTACAGTGACTGTATGAAATATGGGTAGAATTTCAACTTTGGAAACACAGAACTCCAGGATTTGCATTAGTGCATTAATTGTCACAATAGTGCGGACTCATCATAGGTTTCACTTGACGTGTTAAATTAATGTTAATGTGATGTCAGGTGATTATTTAAGTCTGATCTAGAAATCTTTATGATTTCCCTCCAGTGTTATAATCTGCAGCTCAGGTAAGAGCCAATTAGTGACCAGTTACATCAGTCGGAAGCAATCTTTGTCTAATCAGGGGTTCTGTCCAGAAAGTGAGACGTTTTTTTGGCCGCTTGCTGCTGCAGTAGCTGCTTTTTTTCTGCAAGATACTTTCTGTTGTGCAGTGTAGAGAACATGTAACACTACAGACCCCATGAACGGAGAAAGAAAAGTGTGTCTTGGACTTGACAATCAGCATGTCAGTTGCATCATCCAGGTGCAGTGGTTTAAAATGTTGACTCTACAAATTAAGTCAAAGATCTAGATAGAACATCTGACTAAACAAAGTGTGGCTCCTTCTTCTCGAAGTGAGCACTAATTGGCTTCTACAGATTCAATAACACAACAAGGCATTCCTTCACGAATAATTGTATGTTCAAAGAATAATCAGGGCTAAGTGATGGAAAAGAAGCTCCAAAACAGACAGATCACATCACCTCCTATGTTTAATCTGGGGCAGTCTTCTATGTCAGTATTGAACCGGTCTGATCAGTAATTTGGAAGCAGATCAATTCACTAAAACTGCCCATCCACCCCCAGCCAAATTAAATCTGCATCCGTCTTGCACAGCTGGAGACAGACTGGGTTTGACTGACATCTCACCACCTCCACTCCCTACCAGAGAGGGGGCAGAGGAAGATAAAGATGGATAAGTGTGGTCTTGGTGGGAGTTGGGTGGACTGGGTGGAGGGAAGAATAGAGGAATGGTGCTAAACTCAAGATACTGATTGCTTTTTGCCTTTTCGTGTCACCTGGTAGAGAAGTGGGAGTTTGCTCGAGTGGAGGCAAATTGATTATGGAGGAGGAGGAGAAGAGGAGCAGGGGTATGAAAAGGAGGGGGCGATGGGGTATGTAGATTACTTTGCCCCCCTGAGCCACCTGACGTGTACAGGGCAAGATAGATTTCCATTTGCCGAACTCCGTGTGTGTGTGTGTGCGATTTCCATGTCGGTACATGAGAAGCTGTGGGCCATGAACAAGTGATAGAGCTCAGAGTCACCAGAGAGGACAAGCTGGCAGCTGTAATCAAACACACACACGCATTTATATGCAGCGAGAAGAAGAACGAGATAGGAAACAAATGGAAACGCACATAAGAGCAGATATTTATGGAAAAAAAACAGGCAGATACAGGACACGCGCTCAAACATGCACACCTTCGTTTCCATACCCGCAGCTCTTTGATTCAGCGAGCGCTGGTCGTCATTAAAGGCAGATTTACTACAAATTGGACCAAATTCCCACTGTCACTTTCAATGATGGCAGCTACCTTGCAGAGAGCCAGAGAGAAGGAGCGACAGCGGGTGTGTGTGCGATTCGGAATGAGGTCAGTTTTGTGATATGCAACGCTTTCTGCCTTCAGTCCATCACAAACATCCACAGACGCTTCGTGTGTTTGTTTGCAGGTAAAACAAGACTTCTCAAAAAAATATCTTGAAATGTTACGCCTCTCATCTCTCTCCTCTGTTGTCCTCTTTGCTTCTCATGGTGAGCGTGTGGGTTAATGGCGAGTAGGTAAATCAGTCAGCCGTGACGCGAGTCACCGTCCCATCTCACCCAGGGATGATGCCATTTCCTTAAATAACCGTGCGCGTGAGACGGAGAGAAGGTGCATGTGGAGATCTGAGTTTCCCCAGGCTATAGTATCACAGACTGCCAGTGGGAAGGACAGACCACTAACCTTTATTAATTATTGAAGCACACACACACCTCGCCATATCACGTGATGATGGACGGCTCCTTTCTGTTTGGTTTAGTTCTATTTTAAGATCTAAAAAGCCCTATTTCACAGATTTAGTGGCTTTTTAGGATAAAACTGAACAAATTTTATCCACTGAAGGCAGACTTTGTGACCTTTGTTTTGCTTTGTTGTTTAGATTTTCTTCTCCGTAAAGCTGCTATATAATCTGACATTCATTTTGATCCCTTTCCTAACTTCTCTTCCAATTTACCCCCTTTATCATCATGCTACCTTCACTTTCCTATTTTTTTAAAGCCATCTCAGTTTCGTTCTACTACTCATATACAGCAAACATTTTCCATGATTGCCCTACATACTTCCCCTTCTTCCTACAAAGTTAGATCACTGTTTCCGCCCCAAAGACAAGGCAAAGTCAGCTCATGAAGAAATGACTGAATTTGATTAGAAGAAAGCATGAGAAGACTAGAGATTTTGGGAAGAAACATGGGTAGAAGTGGAAAAAAGGAGAAGGATGCTTAGATTGAGGAAAGTAAAATGAGAAAGAAAGTAAAAGATTGGGGTGAAGATAGAGGATTGGAGACAAGAGAGGAGGATTAAAAGTTGAAAACAAGTGTCAGATGAAGAGTGTGGAAAAAAAAATCGAAAATGAGTGGTACAGTATACGGTCACAGACAGACAGGAGGAGGGGAGCATCCAGGGTAAACGGGGGTAAATGAAGTGTGATTTCCACGTGGGGTGACGCTATGTGTTGCCCCGTTCCTCCAGGTTAATGGGGGCTATCATAAAGCCGGGCCGCTTAGGTGGACACCGGGTCACACACAAACACACACGCCACGCCGACCACACACGCAAGTACACAAACACTCGGGCACATACACACAGCCAGACGTGCGGTCAAGGTGAAATATGGATCCTAATGGTTGTGTCCCATCGTTAAAAGGGCTTGGAGTTGATTTATCCGTCGTAAAACAGCTCGTGCGACTGCCATGAGGAGAAGAAGGGGGCTGCAGTGATCCTGAGGTCACAGGTTTGAATCCTAATCCCTGTAGGAAACACTTAGCTTTACGTTGACGGCATGCCTCTGCCTTTTATGCTGATTTATGGCACCGAAATCTCTGCTCAAAAAAAATATATGGGTCAGTGAACCTGACATAAAAGCTGAGCTGATGTACAGCCCACACCTTATTGCCTAAAAATTACAGTTTTACGAGCCACAAAGATTTGTCTTTTTTTTGTGCATCAAAAAACACATTCCGTTCTTACTATTAAGATAAATGTTATTTCTTTGAAGAAATAAAGAGGCATGCTAATTTAAGGTATCTGACCTTTTAATATGAAGGGTTGAGTGATAACATCGTATTTTAAAACATCGCTTTTGCTGCTCTACTCAGATTATAGGATTGATATTGGTTTCATCAACAGAAATAACTTTACCTTGTCTATTAGAAGGGGTTTGGATTTTTTTCCCTTCTTCAGTGGATGAAATTAACCAGAGTTTGTATTTAGATGGACAGATATTGTTATGTTGGTGGGGAAATTAGACTGCATAGAAAAAGATGCGAGTAGCCTCTGGGTTTCAAAATTGAACTCAATGTGGAAACCTTAAACCTGCATTCTTACTAACAGGCAGCAGGGGGCGACTCCTCTGGTTGTCAAAAGAGGTCTGATTGTACAGAAGTCTGTGAGAAAATGACTTACCTTCACACCTGGTTTGTTACCTCTGTAAACATTTTCCAAATAAGCTTCTGTTCTGAGTTGCTACTTTAATGTCTCTTTCAAACAGTGTAACGTTAATTGAGTAAATTAAGGTCTCATTTAAAGACAAATAGATGATAAGGCAGGTTATATGACAAGTATCCACAGTTTAAGTCCTGTTAGATTGAGAAATTCAACATTTTGACTTATTCTACTCTACTTTGTAAACGCAAATACTCACCTTGGGAGTCAGTGGACTCAGAAGGACCTGGATGTAGACAGGATGGCAGGCCTCTACATGAGCTACCTTTGCAGCTGACGGAAATTATATAACTTCAGCAGCAGAAGTTGGTCTTATCTGTACTGTTTTTGCATGAACTTCACAGCAGTATTAAGCAGATAAAGGAACTTTTATTAAGCTGTTGCGTTTCCAAGGTTTTATCAAACTTCATTACATATATTGGAGAATCCAGAAACCATTGGTAAACTTTTAAAAACATTTGTATAACTTCAATGAAGCCTGAGTTTAAAGTAGTTTAAAATGGGTAAAGTACTGCGGAGTACAGATAGACTGAGTCACGCTACATTAACTGGTCAGCAGGGTTTGGTTGCTCAAATGCTCCATCTGACCCTTAAAGCTCGCAGTGTTGCACGCAGCTGACTTTTTCCCACAGCTGTACTGTAGGGCCTGCAGGCTTAGTCACTGCCTGGGAAAGCAGCTCATAACTCAGGCTATGTGTGTGTTACTGGGTTACATGGAATGATTGGATCATTTGCTAACTATTTTTTAGATTCCCATCAAATCTTGGAAGTTCAAGAACAAAAGCAGCATCAAGCAGAGGTCACCATGAACACGGAGAGTTTTAACGCGATCAATGCAAAGTTGAAGTATTCCGATTTAAAACTATGTGCTGCTTGGTTATGTTTTGAAATGTAAACTTACTTAGTTTTGAGCTGCAGTGATGATTTTGACTCACAACATAAAAGATTTTGCATGAATGCCCAAAGGGTTCATTGTGATTTTGGAAACAGAGGTTGCAATAAAAGTGCAAAGGGGTCATTGTTTTCAGCAGCTTACAGACACACCCTGTTGTCCAGTCACACATAACCCATCCACACTGTTTATTACATGTTCTAGAAAATAAATTAGATTTAAATATTACATAAAACATTGAAAAGAACTGGCAACTTTTTTTTTATAGAATTAGAAAATTAACATTGCAAATTATTTAAAGTTTTAAAGACAGACTTTAAAAATATATTTCTACTGACTAAACTTTGTATATATTTTTTAATCTATCTGCTGCTTCATGGGACAAAAACAACACGACAAAGGCCAACTTCCACTGTTAAGGTCATATTATCTCCTCTGAGGTGCTACCATGATCTGCTATCTTGTCTGCAGCCGAGTACTCCTGAGTGGATTCCGTTTCGATTCACACTTTCTCTAACTGTACACATTAAAGTCTTACCTGAGACATATGTTGGCTAGCCTCTCTATCTCCGTCTCCATGTGTTCCTGTAGCTCTCCGGGCCTGAGCAGCACCTGGCAGATGGGACAGACTGGAGCCTGGCTGTCATACAGGGACATCTTCTTTTTACCTGGAGACAAGAACAAAGAGGAAAAACATTAATACTGCAGAGGCAAATAAAAACCAGGCACAAAGAAACATTAATTGTATTTACAGCAGGTATGGCAACAAAGTGAGTTCACCTCTGTGATAATGTTTTACTTTTTGTGGTGCTGTGTCAGAGGCAACTTAAAGTCAAAAATCAAGAAAATCGGGTTATAAATTCAGCAACCTCAGCACTGCCTGCATTAGCTCATACTGTACAGTGCTGCACAGCCTCTGTTGTGTAATGTTGTTCTCAGGTCAAAGCCGGGGGTGGGGGTGGTGGGGGAGTTAAAGAAGTGTCTGCCATGGATGAGATAATGCTGTATAGAGTCTGCCAACACTACCTCACTTCATTGTCCTTGATCAGCAGGGCACAGGGTGGGGCCCACCTGTTTGTGTGTTAGTGTGTGTGTCATTGGGAGTCAGGAGGTGTAAGTGGGCCGTGAGCGTATTTAAAGAGTGTGCATTTTGCATGGTCTGCGAGCCTTTGTGTTTGTGCAACATACATCCCACCTCTCAACGTTTACCTCCGAGTCTGTCTGAGTTGGCTAAAAATAACGCCTATTGAAATCAGTGCTTAATGTTGGAGGACACTTCCTGATTTCCTGTATTTGGCCAATCAAATGGGCTTTTTATAGCCCCCGAACAATAGGCCCCGCCTCGGCCAGGACATCCCGTTTAGACTGCTTGTCACCACGGCAACAAGAGGGCCAGGTAGAGGGGACTCCCTCTCCGTCTCGTCGCTGGCGTTTCTGTCTTTTAAGGCACAAATGCATACACATGCAGGCCTCGGGGGACGTGTATCCTTGCTCACATATTGGTCTGTCAGAACAGTTTCCTGCTAGAGGACTCATCAGGACACACACTTACACTCACACGCACACACACACACACGTACACGCATCATCCCCCTCTCCCCTCCTTGCTCAGAGCGTGTGTGTGCATACCAGCCTCCCATTCTCCTGCGCTGCTGCTTAACAGAGCCCAAAGCACTGGACACGTTAAGTGACTTTGAAAAATAGGTAATCGATGACCCCCGCTTTTTCTCACTCTTTCTTTCCCTGCCTCTCTTTCATACCTCTCTTTCCCTTCTCACACCTTTTCAATCATGCATCATCCATTTATAATTTTGCGGCTCCCCAACATTCATTCATTCGAGTCATTTCTTTCTTTCCTTCCCATCACCTCTCTACGTATCCACGCTGTTCATCTCCTCCCTTTCCTCCTCCAGCATGCTCCCTTCACATATTTCCCTTTCTCTCCTTGTTTCTCCATCTCCCTTTCTCCCCCCTCCTCACCCTCTCCTCCTCTTTATTGCTTTGACAAGATAATTTGAGTCATGCTGAAGCCATCGCCATCCGCCACAGCAAACAAAGAAAGATCCAATCCCCGTCTGCAGCCGATGGGGCTCTTTCCATTTCGCAGACAAACACACTCCTGGAGGTCGTGGACACACACAAACACACACACACACATAGACAAATGCCTATGCCTGATTATTTTTAGGCTTTTGTTATGCCAGAAAGTGTAAATGCTTATTTTTGCATGATGTAAGTTTACATTTTGCATATCAATATAGGGTGATTTTCTTTTGAATTGTGAAATTGTTGTGCAAGAATGAGGGCCTTTGTATCGGCAGATTGATGATAAAGAAATGTAGATTCACAGACGTGACAACAGAAAAGCAACATAGAATAACAAGAAAGACTAAAGTGGAGGAGTTTTTGTGTTGGGAGAAGTGATCTGAATTCACTTCTTCTTCTTTTTTTTACAATAAGACCAAAACTATTGCATTAAAAGCAAACATGTATTGTAGACATGCAAATCACACTCGCTCTGATGTGATGGAACAGGTGGAAAAGAATGCAACTTTTTCCATTCTCTGGAGATGGTCACCAAAACTTAAAAGCAGCTGAAGAATGTGCAAAATACAGAAAGTGGTAAAAAATATAAATAAAACCTGCAACACAAGAAGAAAACAGAAGAGAAAATACAGTTATTTTAGTTTTAAAATGTGTATATTTTTAGCCCAAACTGGTTAAAAAACATGTCATCTCAGATTTCCTGATGTGTTTCATTGATGTAAAACTGATCATAGCAAATGTTGGCTAATTAAATATTTGTCAGATAAAGCAAAGTGGTATAAATGTAATGTTTCACAAAGCTTATGACTCCATAAATGTGTCAAAACTTTTACCGTTTTCCAACCCCTTTCACTTTCCACAGGCTTTTCCAACTTGTTCTCTGTCGCTGTCCCTCACCCTTTCTCGTCATTCTCACTCCTTGTGTTTTTTCCCTTTTCCTTCCTCTATTCCCCCCCCCCCCCCCCCTTCTCTTTACCAAATGCTCCCCGAGGGATGTGAGTGATGGGGAGAGGCAAACGGACAGATAAATCCAGGGGAGGAGGAGGAGGAGAAGGGGAAGAAGGGCGTGGTGGTGTTGATGTGATGCGATGTTGCACCCCAGGCTTGTCAGCCCCTTAAAGATGATTAATGTTGGGGCAACACACACAAACACACACCAACAGACACACACTCACACATGTCGTGGTTTAGACCTCACGGCGCAAACACACACTCGCCCTGCGGCACAACGAGGGAGCGTTTAATCTCGGAGAAGCTCCGAAGAAGCCACCGGAGTCAGGGAAAGGTGGGGGGAAGAAAGAGGATGGAGGTGAGAAGACGGCTGGACAATAACAAGGAAATAGGCCTGACAGGACTTTTTAGAGATTCCTCAGTAGAAATGCCGACTGGCGGAGCGAATGAGGGATGTCTGGAGGAGAGGAGAGGGAGAAGGTGTGCATCCCTCTGACAGCCATGATGGACTATAGGCCTGATCCCCTCTAATGTGCCAAGATGGATCATCTCATCTCTCTTTCTCTGACTTGCTTTCTCTCTATCCCCTCATTTCCCTTTTGTTTCTCTTTCCAGATCTCTCTTTTCCTCTCCCTCTTTATCCCTCCTCTCACCACCTTCCCTTCTTTTCATCTCTGCCACTTGATCCACTTAATGGTGTTCACTGGTTTTCCTCATGTCACAAAACAATAAGTCACCCAGCTGGCAGGAAGCATATCCTCTGACTTTCCTCATCTTCACCCTGATTTATTTACTTGCTGCTGTTCTACTGACAGAACACAATAGAGTAACTAATTCCTAGTTTGTCTGCGTGACTTTGTCAGAGCGAATCACAAAAATATCCATAAAGCAACAACAAAAACAGAAAAACTTTTCAATCATTTATTCCGTATTTAACCCATGTATAACATATAATATGACCTCCATTAGGCTTTTAGATCCTTATGCTTTTAAAATAACGAGGAGTCACACACACAAACACAACTAGACAGGCAATTACAGACAGCAGATGGTGAGGAGGAGAAAGCTTCATCATGTGGAAGAGTGGATAGCAAAGAGGAGGATTCCACCTTTTATTCTCATCCCTTCTCTCCTTGCATTTGTGTCGTTTCACTTTCACCCTTTTCTTCATCCATCCTAATATTCTCCCCGCTTTCCCACGTCTAACTTCTTTGCTGTGCACCAATAAATATGAATCCCCACGAAAGGGTATTTCACAAAATCTATTTTGAAAATTCGCCAAACGTCAGTCATCATGAAACAAGTTTAACCCCTTTTAAAACTTCAAGCGGCATCCTTCATCTTCTTTCATTTTTAAAAACTTTCTCTCCTCTCTCTCTCTCTCTTCCTGTCTTCTCCTCAGTGTCTCTCTCTCTCTTCTCTCTCTCTCTCCGGTACTTTGGTCCAGATGAAGTGGGAATCAATAGATGCTAGATAGCGCCGGCTCCCAGTCACAGACTACAATGAGCTGAGGTAAAAGGCCACCTCCAGAGAGGACAGGGATTGTCAGCTCAATACTGGCTCTCAATGGGACCAGAGATAAAACACCATTTGGGGTGTCCTCACGGCTCAATGGGCTAAGAGGCAAAGCATGTACTCTCAACACTGTGGGTCCAAATCCCAGTTAATGACCTGTATTGCGTGTCATCTCTTCGCTTTTATCTCGCTGTCTCTCAGGAAACAGGAGATCGGTGGACATTTAACTTTACCACAGATGTGAAACTATGATTTTTTTTCATTCGCTGGTTATAGGTTGATTCAGCACTGTGCTATAGAGATCAGAAATGTATCATTAGAAGATGTGTGGCTTATTGTTTTGAATGTGTCTCCCCACTCGAACCCCATAAACTGACAAAATTACACCATTTAGAAGCCAGATTCTGTTGAAAAATGGAACCAAATTGGTTTTAAAAATGCATATTTAAAAACAAATCTTAGCCTTCTATTAAAAATAACCACAAATCAACTATTTGTGTTAATTAAATTCTGTTAAAAACAAAAAATTCTGCATTCATTGTCATAATAGTGAAGCCATGAGCGATTCAGCTGTGACCAACAGTCCCATGACAAAAATTCATGGACTTTTCAGTTGAACTGGGTTGAATTGAAGGCTGCATACACAGAGCATGCAAACAAATTTAAAATGCAAGTAGTAAAATATCAGTATTATATAGCGTCAAACATTTGCCCAGTGTTGTACATGATGAATCCAGGTGTTTCCATTTCTGTAAGAACGATCAAAGAAATTCAACTCTAATTTTTTCTCTTTCTATGATTTCTGCTGTTATAACTTTGCCATAGTGCACATAAGACATTGTTGAGTTCTCTCTACTTCCAAAAAGGTGCAGCACTCTATATTGTACTCAAAAATGAGCCTACTGTATGGAAAAACATGACAAGAGCACAAAAAAAAAAAAAAAGCCCAGAAACTGCTTTGGATTCAGAGAGTTACACTGATAAACAAAGACAGAAATGTTTGACTTTCCATGAACTTGATCATTTTCTATCTTTTATATCTTCTGTAAGGAATTGAATTGACTTGTAAATGATACACACAATCAGCTAATGAGCACTGAGCATGTAAACTGGATTTAAACACAACAATAAGAGTCAGAAAAGAGGAAGGCCGGATTTATGGGTTGGCACATACGCGGTAGGTTTGTGGGCAGAGGCACACACACACACACACACACACACACACACACACACACACACACACACACACACACACACACACACACACACACCCACTGCAAGAGGCGCACTTGCAAAACACACAAGCGCATTTCCCAAATGGAATGACAAAGTGTCTACATGTAGAGGCTGTTTTTCTGTCCTTGAACAGCTGTCTTCTCCTTACGTGTGCACACACACACGCATACACACACTTCCATTCTCCCTCCTTGTTGTTCCCCTAAATGAGTTTTCTGACATGCATCAAGTGTTTATGCCTGCTACCCCTCTTTTCCCGTCCTCCTCCTCCTCCTCCTCTTCCTCCCTCCTTTCTGTCCCCTCCCCTCCCCGCTCGCCCGGCCGGTTAGCTATAACACCCGCCAACATCGGTAAACAAGGAAATCTCTCAGCCGCGGCCCGGCATGTAACCGCATTACCGCGCCCGATAACCTCTTCAAATAATGTGCGATAAGGGGAATTTGATTTGATTCACGAAAGGGAAAGAGGGCCACTTCTGCTCCCCCTCCTTCTTCCCTCCCTCCAATCTCTTCCTTTTCCTTTATTTCTCTCTTTCTCATTCTTTCCCTTCGCCCCACCATCTTCTCCTCTTCTTCTTCTTTTCACTTAGCCTGAGGGTCCAGACCTCCTCCTCCTCCTCCGGTCGCGTTCTCCCCCTTTCTCCAGAATGACACCGCCTCGCATCCGCAATCAAATAAATCCCGCCGAGGTGTCAGCCTTCATTTCGACTCTCTCCTGTCTTCTCCCCCGACCAGCGCAAGGTGAGGTGAGAGGGGCCCCGTAAAGCCATCATCTCCATAATGGCAAATATGAGCCCTAAAGCCCAAAACTAGGGGCCGCATTAACACAAATGGGACTCGCAGGGAGTGTGTGTGCGCATTCCCAGTGAAGTGATATGGTTTTTTGCTTAAGTGAGCTGTGATTTAAGCAGGCTAGACACTAGGCTGATCACTGCCTTCTTTGTGTGTGTGTGTGTGTGCAAAACAGATGAGGCTGTGTGGCTCATTCAGAGGACATTTGATGAAATGGAACGGGGGTCAACTTCAGTTTGCCACCGGGGCTGCTTTGCGTTACTTCGTGCACGTGTGTGTTTCCTGTGTCTGTCTAACCGTGTGTGAGTGTGTGTGTGTGTGTGTGTGCGCAGTCTCACTCCCTGACAGTGATGCATGGCGCTTTTAAATAGCACTCCTCCACGCCCTGCTCAAAACTCATCACCAGGCTCTTTCACTATCCCCTCCCTCGCTCCCTGGGGTTGTCACTTTTAGAAAAGCAAATGAAATGTCGGCGCAGTGAGAAGACGAGGGATGAAGAGATGTTCGGATTGAGGAATAGAAGGGGCAAAGGTGTGTATGTGAGTGTGTGGTTGTGCAGCAGCATGAATATGTTTGCTGTCTGTTTAAGTCAAGAGACTCAAAATATTTCTTTGCGCGAACGAGAAGGAGCATAAATAAAGTGCAAAATGGATGGAACATGCATTTATTTTACATGGGGATTACTCATGTAATATTAGAAATGCTTAAAATGGGAAACAATGTGGGTTCAGCAGCATTTTCAAAGCTCCATTGCTCTTAAATACAAACACAACATTTGAAAAGCCGTAAGTGAAATCTGGAGGATTTGGAAAAGGGAAAGCTCAAGAGATCAACACGTCATAAATCATCAGCCGCCTAGTTTTGAACATCCGCTGATAAATGGTCATCTGATGCTCCCCGAGTGTGTGTGTGTGTGTGTGTGTGTGTGTGTGTGTGTGTGTGTGTGTGTGTACAAGTGTGTGTCAGCATGTATAATGCGGCTTTTACTCCTGGGACCCTGCTGCACGCCTGTGTGTCTGTCTCAAAAACAGCAGCGCAATGCTAGTGAGGTTATCTCTAACTACTGACAGCTGTTTATTCAATCAATCACCTTGTCAGTGTGTGTGTGTGTGTGTGTGTCAGAGAGACAGCGGTGAGGGAGAAAGAAGTAAATTAATGGAGCATTAACCAAGCGCTGACCCACAGAGCAGAGGCACGACCAGCAGCAGGAGGCCAAATCTCAATTTGCACACAACATGCCTCCATTCTTAGGTTAAAAAAGTCCTGAATATTTGTAGAAAATCTGAATTCATTCTTTTATTTTACTTCACTTCTCTTGATATAATCCTCACTTTAAAGTACATCATAATTATGAATGAATAATTCAATCATCATGATTAATCGTAAATATTTAATCATTTCGTAAACCTGTACATTGTGCATTTTAAATATTAAAGGAGACAAATTGAAATGTTAATTACTTCCAGAATAACAATCTAATATCTAATATCATCGATTTGATGAGTCAGGAACCTGGAATATGACTGCTATGCGTAAAACGCAGCGTGTTGTCGCTGCACTGTAACACACACTTGCCCCACTTCGGTTTATGTTTGTAATTAAGACGCTTAGAAAAAAAAAGGCACTTCAGCTTCCACTGGCCTCTGCCCTGTCACTGCTGACTGACTCGATTCCATTTCTCCTTCCTCAGCTGTGCGGAGGAGGAGGGATACCTAGCGGAGAGAGGTGTGGGCGTGAGGGCCTGTCGGCGCTCATTTCCATCCCAAAGGGGGCCTAATCACGACAGGAACATGCCGTGTCAGTGGGCAAACCGGGACATCAGCAAGTCTGAAATAGACACCCTGAGTCAGCCCTAATCACAAACACAACACCGACACAGCTTGTTTGTGTGTGTGCATTAAGCAGTGGTTAGCATCTTCATGACACATCGGAAAACACATTGAATGTTTACACTGACGAAAGATATGATAAAATAAGATAGAGTAAGATAATTTGAAGTGAGATGAATCGAGTCCAGTTATTTTAAAATTAGATGGCATGAAATAAAATGAGTTAAGTTGAGTTTAGCTAAAGAAAGCTAAGATGTGATAAGTTACGATGTAAGATAAGATAAGTAGCTATATATACAAGGTATGTCTGATAACATCGCCCCACTGATATTATATCGGCCTACTGATATTATTGGCTAGCCTAGTCGCGCTAGACAACCCACGGCAACGAATTCTCTGCCAGGGTCGGTCTAGTTACCCTCGGTAAGCCTCGAAGTTGGATGCTCCTAAAACTGGCTGACGAATCACCATGAAGTGTAGAGTCAGAAGGCGGGCGTAACTAAGTGACGGCAGAGATGCGACTATTCTGACAGAAACAACCATAGAAACAAGGATAAAAAAGACAAGAAGATGGCTGCACATAATAAACAGTTATCTTTCGACTCGGCTTCGGCCACAGCCCTTAAAGATTTCTGTTGACATGTCTGTAATATACTTGAGCTTCACCCATTGACTGTATAAATAAGGCTTCACCGAACTCCCGCATCCTCTGATTTCCGGCGCTCTCGGAACTACGTCAGCCTATTCGTTGCACTGATTGTTTGTATACCTACCCAATTGCTGCAGAGGGATTTGAAAGACAACCTTTTAGCCCGCCTCCCTCCCTGTCGAGAGTTCCTAGACCCTTGCGTCTTCAGACCTGGGTCTAGCATGGCTAGGCTAATTATTGGCCCCATATTGGCATAAAAATGTGATATCGGTCGATATAATTATTTTTTTTGCCTATCATGAAAAGCAATAAAATAATGCCTGGATTTTGACGACAGTTTTCAAAATTGTACAGTATAGTTGCCACATTGTCATAGACTTGGAGAGGGAGGGAGGGAATAGAGGGAGAGTGTGAACTCATGTTCATGTGAACTCAGAAAAAAGAGGAATTTTCCACGATTTAAGTTGAAGTAGTTTTCTTTTTTTGCCCAGACAATGTCTACATTTGGAAGGCCTTGTTGCATTTGAGAATGCATGCAATGGGGCGTCACAATAAAAGTAGGAATGATGTGTTAATTCCATGACAGGAAATATGTGATGTCAAATAAAATTAACTAAACAGCCCACATATATCGGAATCGGTTGATATCGGAATCAGAAATTGACAATATCGACATATCAGTTATTGGCAAAAAAAGCCAATATCAGACATCCCTGTTATATACCCATATATAGAACAAATTGTGATGTTATATGCATTTTCTCTTTTCCTGATAGTATTCACATATGAAAACCTTTAGTTAAAACCTCCAGTTCTTTGTCATTCTATTTGCTCTGCATCATGACTGTGTGGGTAACAGCCGTGGTAATCCACACATTAAACTGATAGTATTCAGCTACACACATCTAAGTGACGATTTCCTCCGGATTACTTCTCTATTATTTATTTTTCTTCATCTCTCTTTAACTCTCCTTTTTTTCCCCATCCCTTTTCCTCCTCTGCCTTTGATTCGGCTCTCTCGCTGCCTCTCATTATCTCTCTCCCTGCTGCTTTCATATGGTCTAGCGGCTGAATTAATTACCAAAGCCAATTAACGCTAGATTGGCTGATGTTTTAACTAATTAGCTTTAATGAGGGTGCCGTGGCTGCCTGCACTGTGTTAATTGAATCCTAACAGCGGAGGAGGCAGCCTTTGGAGGCAGGCTGAGAGGGATGGATGGATGGATAGATGGATGGAGGGATGGAGACATGTGCAAACTCACACACAAGCTGTTATTGATAATATTCAGAGCGCATCGCAGGAACACCCACCCTGTTGTTGCTGCCGCTTTATCATTAACATTATTGGCCTTTTCGCACAAGACACCCACACACGAAGGGAAGAAAAGGGAAATAAGGCATTCTATTAAAAAGCGACACGATTATGTCACTGCGTGCATTGCCTTCATTTGCTGGGTAAAAGTGTGTCTCTGCTAACTAGGTTTGGTTAATACAACTCATATCCGAGCACCACGTATCTCCTGGTTATTAGTAGGTGTACATGTTATTGCAAAACGTGCCCGGCAAGGAGCAGCCGCAGATTAAAATCTTAGATCAATGTCATGGCGTCCTCTTAGTGCCGGATTACCTGCTGCATACCTGAACTCTGTTCTCACCTGCTTTGTGATGGTAGGATCAGAAGAGATGAAATGTGAAATGTGTGCATTGATCTGGAAGGTCCTTAATTTCACATTCTGTCATCAGACAGAGGTGTGATTATATACAGCATTAAAGGTAACATCCTCAGTTGCTTAACTGAAGAAAACTTGCTTTTTTTTTTTGCAATACATGTCCCATTTTGGTCTATCAGACAAAATGCAGTCACTAGAAATTCAGTCATGACTTATTTCACACTTGCTGTGTTGTATGATAACAAGGGAAAAACTTGATTTTCACCAGAGGGAAAAAAATTGCAAACTAGAACTAGAAACAAACACTTTTACTCGTTATGCAGTGTGCTGGGTCTGCTAAAACCGTCTGCACTATTTGTTCTCATTTTCACACCTTCCGTCCTTTAGAGGGCAGCTCATTATGCAGCCAGGATATTACAACTTTATTAAAACCCTTTCTTGGTGTTTGTCTAGAAAAACACCGGATCAAAAACTTTTCAAAGCACAGCAGCTCCATCTGATACTTAAATGTACAATTTCATAACATCCAACCAATTGAAATCGATTGGAAATGACTGTGCATTTGAAAAAGTGAAACGTTAAATCAACGCAGACCACTGAGAGACGATGTATAAAGTTCTTACATTTTCCCCGTCCTCCCGCTCCGTCTTCTCCCATCTTTGCTGATCTAAAAACATGAACACCGGCAGATTGTCTGAGGTGGCTATAAAAATCTGCATGGCCGTGTAAAAGGCTTAATGATTTTAAAGTTACAAGAGAAAAGAGCCTGCAGTTTGTCTCATCCATCAAGTCTAGCACCGGCGCCTTCGCCAAATGGCCCTGCCACCTAACCTGGCGCTTAGCAATGCGGGGCCAAATATACCCTTCCTCTCTCGCCGTCTCTCTCAAACATTTTGTCTTTGTCCCACTTAGACTACATTATTTCTTTCCCTACTCTTTGGATCTCTTTCACCTTCTCCGTGTCACCTTCTATTTTTCATTGCTTTTTTTTCTCTCTTTAGTTGCATTATCAGTATCAGTGTGCTGTGCAGTCCTTTGCTTTCTGGAAGAGCGGAGGTGTGAGGTGAATTGATGCGTCTGGGAGATGTTTTTCTGACTTTAAATCTGCAATTGGGACATTTTCAGTTTGGTATACAGCAAATGACACTTAATGTTGAAGTATGAATGATCGTAATTTGTTGTTGATGTTATTGGATGAAGGAAAAGCAGGGGGGAGATAGTAAAAATCTAATTCATAAAAACCACACCATAACTGCTAAAATGACTTGAAATTGGTTGATTCAATTACTCACACATAACTAAATCCGCCAACAGAGTGCCTTATGTTAATCTGAAACTACTTTTCTGCAGATTTTACTACTTTTTTCAAGAGATCAGGAGCTCTTTACTGCATCTTCAAGGTCAAAAGAGGGAGAGTATCATCAAAAGCTCCTTGTAGACCCATGTGTGCCTTCGTAACCGCCTCCCACTGCAGCAACACCTCACCTGCGATAAGGTTCCAATTACACATATAAACCTTTTAACCCACCGTTGCAATTGGAAATCATAACTCACTGTGCTTCTTACACACTCAGAAATCAGGTTATAGTGAATCATATATGACAAAGAGGCCACAAGACACCAGAACAGGCATCAATTAGAAGATTTTTCTATGTTTTGGTATCAGTTTACAGCTTTTTGCTCTCCCTGTCTGCTACATGCTCAAAGATTTCCTATTTGTGTGGAAGTTCCCACATATTAAATACATGTTAACGCTTAGATAAATACACTCACATGTGTGTTTCCCTGAAGGGATGTGGCCATGTAGAGGAGAAGCACCACCACTGCAACACCATCCTTCTTTATGAATCCTTATTTTTCCTTCCTCTGTGCTTCCTTGTTAACTTTTGAACAAATTAACTGACTCATAATTTCAGTATAAACTTCTACAGTCCAACCACTGTGTGTATTCCACCTTTATCATTTTCTTTTCTCTCTAAAACTGTCAGAACAAGCTGACAAAATGATATTCCGTGCGAATTGTAAAACTCACACCTTCAGTTCACTGACATTTCTTACAGAAAAGCTAAGGTTCTGAAAGCCTTGGGTGGAAAAAAAAATGTATGTTTTATGCTTGTTTTCTACTTCATTTGACAGAACTTGGATTTATAGATTGCAATGACTAACACTGAAACACGTAGATTTACGGCTTCTATTAGCGATCGTCGCGCCATCGAGACACAATAGCAGCTTTAAACGCACACAGATATACAGCCTCGGTGACGACAATAGCCAAATGTAAATCAGATAAATAGATGAAATTGAACAGTCATTCAAACAAGCCCATTTAACGCTGAAAACCTCACGAGCCTTTTGTACAGCAGATGCTATTGTAGGTGTGTGTGTGTGTACGCTGGCTTGTCAGCGATTGAGAAGAACCTATTTCCTCTTGCAGAATCCCCGGCTCTAAATGATGGATTGATATCTCTCTCGCTGTGGATTATATGCGACGTTTGTGTGTGTGTGTGTGTGTGTCAGCAGCCCTCTCAGCCTCTTGCTGCCTCTCCTCTCAGGCCCTTATCAGCTCTTGTCACAAACAGAGGATAGGGGATAATCCTTCATACAAGGGGAGCAGTCCTGCCTTCCATCTATCTAGCTGTCTGTCTAGCTGTCTGCTATATTACCCCTCTCACCAGAGTGTCACCGGAATAGAAATCAAACGGACACAAAGCAAACTTCCTGCGTCTCGGTAATCTGTGAACAGAATTCCCACCGGACAAAGTTTGCTCCAAATATAGCTATTTGCACTAAACATCCGAGTTAAAAGCTGGGAATTGTGTGTTTCCTTTAGGTGTCAGTTGTCCTGGTGGGAACAAAAATGAGCCGCAAACTCCTTTGGAAAAAAGACTGCAACCCAAATAATGAAAACTTTCCTAAGTTCACGGTTACGCCCACGCCTGAGGGTGCTATGTTGTGGTTTCCTGTCCCCATGAGTGGGTGCTGTGGGTCATTTTCGAGTTCCAAGAATCGGAGCCGTCCCCTGGCAACGCACCGAACCAGACTGCAAGAGTTCGCTTGTGAAAACACGACTTTCACAACATTTCATAATGTCACTGAGAGAAACGCTCACAACATATAATTTATATGAGCACTTTTGTTCTAAAAGGAGACTTTAAGAGGCCAATAAAATAAAACAACATGAAAACATTACAACAAATTGTTAGCCACAGTGACGGGTACCACTTGAGAAAAAAACCCCACTGGAGATGGAAAGATTAAGTTGACTTTTGGTTTTGCCTAAAATACATGAATCCTCCAAACCCGCATTCCTTTCTCTCTGTCTGCGTGCCTCTTATTTTCCATCGAGTAATATGAGGCCGAAGGGAAACAAATGTATATAAAATACGGGTGGAAACACTTGATATGAGCAGACTAAAGATGTCTATCTGCTGGAGTGGGTTATTGCAGCGGTCACACCTGAGGCTTGTGGATATGTGTGTGTATATGTGTGTGTGTGTGACAAGCAGCTGCATCACACAGCTGCAATTGGACATCATTGTGATCTTTATCAGCCTGCTATCTTTCTGCTCTACAGGACTCTGCCTATCAACTCTTCCTTCTCATTTCTTGTCCTCTCCTCTCTACTCCCCTGTTCTCTCCCTCCACACCGTGATATCACATTGTCCAATAGAGGGCGATGTTTCACTACACTTTGCTCTGGCTGAACCTTTGCTGTTTTTCCCTGAAGAAGCAACATTCCATAAAACGGCCCATCATTTAGTCTAAACCTTTATTTCAAATCTTTAGCATCCTGATCTTCTTAAAAATACGTCATTTTGGAGTAAACGCGTGAAACAATTTTAGTTTTTTACTGAGTGATTTTCACTTGTTTCCAAAGAAACAGCATCTTTCAAACAGTTCGCTTCACTAAGTGAACAAAAACGACTGAAGATTTCAGGGAAAAAGATCAGATTGAACTAAGCAGAGAAATGTATCATAAAAAGTATTATTTTAATATTCAGTGTCTCTTTTTATGGCATCAAAATATATGTTTTGCAGCACATTGCCACTTTTTTGATTATATCATTACTCTCCTGTTAAAATCACATTTCTCCAGATTTAATGATGTCAAAAATCCTGGATAAACTGAACCATCAAGGTGTAAAAATTCCTCTAATTCTAAAAATAATAAAGCATCAAGAATAGAGTGGATTTGCCACAAGAGCACTGCCATTAAAGAGAGATTTTCTGAGTTTATTGAAACTTATGCTTCCACAGGAGACATTTCTCCAAAATTCAAATTTGCAAAATTCAAAACGATCAAGTTTGGTGATGTGAAGCTGAATTATGTCGTCTCTACTCCTGTTTACTGTCAACTACCTTCAGCTCAGAGGTTGCTTCTCTCTCTCTTTTACACAGGGTGGAGGATCTGCAGCTCAAATCAATAGAAAATTAAAGAGACTGAAATGGTTTCTGCTCACATATTAACCTTCTTTTCTCTTTTCTCCTTTCTTATCCGTCTTTTCCATCATCCCTCCCTCTCTCTTTCTCCCTGGCCTCCCTTAATAGCCGGTGCCACTGACGACAACGGTGCTTCAAACAGCCTGAATGCAGGTTTTAGTGACAGAGAGAGGGGACAGATGTGTTTTTTCGAGTTTGAGCCTCGGAGATCGAGGAAGAGGGCGAGATGGTCGGATGAAGGGATGGGTTGGAAGGACGAGGGGCAGTAATAGCACGGAGGCAACCAGGGGGGCTTTGGATACCCTCTCTCTGGACACACACACACACACACATGCACACACACACATGCACACACACACCGTCTGGGGACTCAAATCTCAGAGCAATTTTCAGGCCGGATGATTGGCAGTTTGATGCGTATTCTTCCCCTACAAGACTGGCTGATAACTCCAGCTATCCCATTCCACCTCCTCGCCATCCCTCCCTCTCTTACCACTTTTTTTTTTTGTCACTGTGACTCTCTCAACACCTCCTCACCCTGCCTCCTCCCCTCCTTCTCCCCTTCTCCCTTCCCTCTTTCCATCCTTCTTTCCCCCCTTTCTCTGTCTCTCTCTCTGGGCTTGTTGTGGGACTATTACAATGACAGAGGCGATAAGGGACATTTATCACATGTGCGGCGGGGTGAGCGAGAGAAAGCCCTCAACAGGTCTGGGGGGAGGAACACACACAAATGTCCAGACGCACACGCATACGTTCAGCTTTGAAATGTGTAGAAATGAACACACACTGCATGCATGCAAATGTGCAAGCGCCCGTTTATGCACACACACACGCAGACAAATAAACAGCCAGAGGTTGCACTCGCCTGCACACACACACACACGCACACACACACACACACAGAATGTAACAGTGAATCATCCTCCTTTTCCCCATTTTGTATTTTGCAGTTGACTGAGGCCAATTCCCCATAATTCAATACAGCTGAAAAATGAAACCCTGGTAAATCGCTACAGCGATTTTACAGATCCCCGCTTATCCTCATAATTCATTATTTCCAAACTGTAACAACATTACATTTCATTTGTAATGCTCCGCCTGCCTCAGCCATTTGCCAATTGTTATATCTTATTGTTTTCCCTCTCCAAGCGGGAGAAAAGTGAGTTATTGGGGGAGAGATGGAGGCTGGCTGGGTGGCGCAGCCGAATACCTGTTTGTCTGTCTCCCTGTAGCTGCCTATTTATCGTCCTGGCTGCCTGTGGATCTGCACTGTCTTCCTCTCCGTCTGTCTGTCTGTCTTACTGTCTCACTCACTAACGCAACAAATTAGTGGCTGTTCTCATTGTAGTCAAGTGATAATGAGCCTATTGTTGCATCCTTATGCACTTACACAGACGCATTGTTTTCCGGCACCGTGGTACAGTCAGAACCACAGCTGGGTCGGTGCGAGGCCGAGACTGGTGCAAGGACGGAGTAGGGATGAGGAGGAGGGAAGGAGTCAGGAGAGAAAGAATGGAAGGAGAAGAGATAGAGATGGAAGTTTTAGAAAAAAAAGGTTCATGGTGGTGGAAAAGACAGCGGAATGAATAAAAGACATAAACAGGGAAAAGGTAGGAAGCTAGAGGAAGAAGCAGTGCTGGGAAATTATTGAGAATTTATGTAAAAATATCCAAAAATGCTGCAGAAGTATTTTGCAGCAAAATGTAATTAACTGTACAAAATAAAAGGATTTATTATGCCAAATAGCTTCTGCCAGAGTCTTACATTGTTGCATTGTTCTGACTAATAAAACAGAAAGGCTACATAAGCAGGATGAATTAATTTATTGTAAAACTTCCAGAAAGTAAGACAGAATTAAAAAGAATGGATAAATCTAGGCAGCAAAGCCCAAGCAACCGTGACTTTGATCCCTTTTTTGCACATATCCGGACCGTACATTTGATATAATTTATGAAGAACAGATCCTAGCCGCATCTTTTCAGCTGAAATTTGTAGCAAGCCCTATATATCATCTTTGAGATTTGGCTAGTCCTCTCGATTGGACATTAATTTATATAAATATAAGTATAAAGTGGCATTAAATGTTGAACATGATCCATGTTGGGATTTTTGAATAAAACCGATAAAATCTCCCCCTTTCATTCCAATGATGCATGCATCCTGCGCTCACATTGCAGAAAAGCAACATTCTGCACTTTCAAACTTTAAACTGCAACCCATAAGCTTTTGTCGATACTGCAGATGAATATCCTTTCACACCTGCGAGTGCGGGATGTCTCCAGAAGGGTGTTTGCAATATTTACAGCTTCAAAAAGACATTCTTCAAATAGAGGAAAAAACCACTTAGATCAAATACTGGAATCGCCATTAATCTGAGAGCTAAAAACACGCTTTGATGTCTTTTTTCTTCGCCCCGTACACACACGAGCTGAGACACCATCCTTCCTGTAATCCCCCATTTATCACAGCTGTAGCCACTCTCCGGCCCTGCCCATGTTACTGTACCCTGTCACCCTGCTGGCTAAACAAACTGCTCCTTGATGTATGAGGGCCTGCACCGGCCATAAACTTATTCGCTTTTAACTAGCATGCTACCAGCTTGCCGTGGCTAGACATCACCTTTACTGTGTGTGTGTACAGCGTATGAAAACTGCCGGTGAGGAATTAACCCCCTGGGTGCTGCTTCATAACTCACTCCTCTCTTTTCTTTTCCTCTCTCTTTCTGCACCCTCCCTCCCGATCCATCTATCTTTATTCTGCAGCCCAGGCATTAGTCCTGTATCTATTACCCATTAGAGTGTGTATGTGTCTTTGACAATGGAGGAAATGGCTCAGCGTTGGAAGAAGGAGAACAAAAAAAAAGAAGAATTGCAGGACTTATGTGTCTCGCCGGACGACAAACTGTTTCCTGCTGGGGAAAGAATGGGAAGAAAAGTCAGGACGTCAGTCTTCTCTTCTCCTTTATTTGGTCTTTTAATTGAGTTCATCCAGATAAGACAAGAACAATATAAAGCCATAACCAGGTTATGGTTGAAATTGTGATGTTGGCAGCTTGGCATATGTCTCAGCCCACACCTATCTCCCCGTTCTCCCATGGTGCTTTGCTGTTTTATTGACTATATGTATTTATTGTCTCCAGTCAGTCTGGAGTCAATCGGATGACGCACTAATCTGGTAGAACGCGATTAACGATTAATTGATAACTGCTGCTTTATCAACTCTCTGTGAACGCTTAAAAAAAAACTACGCACAAACTCACAACACACCGGCGCACAGCAGGTAGACACATACTGGGGCAAACATGCAAACAAGCGCAAAATGAAACGTCTCCCCCGCCGATACACGTCCCACATCAAGCGGCACCACCTACTTCACACAGCTAGTAAAGGTTAATTACATCGTCTCTTCTTTTTTTTTCCCAGTGTTTTATGACTGCAGTAAGTTGTAGCTGCATGGGCTCCCTTCTTATCAAGCAATAAATTCATTAGTGGCTAACACACCTCGCTGGGGCAGCTCATTTAGTTCTGACAAACAAGATTAGAGGACAGAGGGGGCAAGAGGGTGGATCTGGACGGAGAGCTCCGGAGATCGTACGACATGGATGTGTACAGCCATTGGAAAAGGCCGGCCCTATTACAGGTATTACTGTGATGTAGCACGACAGGAAGAACACCTTTTTGAGGAGCGCTAGGAATGGAAAAATTCTGCAGCCTGATGAATTAAAGAGGTCAGAGGGAAGTATTGTTATCTCTGTTAGGGCAGCTGACTACTGTAATGACATAACACATGCAGGAGTGTAAATGGGACTGTGATAAACATCGGTTTAGCTCAGAATGCTGCTGTATGGCTTGTATGTGATTAGTCTCAAGGCCAAGTCATGAGATCCACATTCGTGTTCACTGGCTGATGGCGTTGGCCCCAGTATCAAGCACAGAGAAGCACATTCGACTGCTGAGGGTGTTTCTAAAAGGCTGGTTGTGACTTAATGCTTATCAGTGATTATTCGTTGATAGTCAAGCTCTAGGGATAAAACCAGATTTTGTTGCTTCTTGCACTGAGGTCAGTTGGTGTGCGCACGATGTGCAACCAAAAGGTTTCGACACTGTGCCTGTAAAAATAAAAATAAAAAACAATCATATCTGGTTTAAATTTGGCGGCCAACTGCTACAAAGTCGTCTTCATGTGCAGCGACACACCGTTCGCAGGATCTCTGGAAGCCTTGGAACTCTCCCTGGATGACCATATGCAATAGGTGCTCAGTTTTCTTCTAGACCACGTTAAGATGGTGACCCTTGAACTTGAATTTAATTTGGGTGAACAGCAAGAAGTCACAGAGAGTCATATCTACCAAGTGTGGCAAATTGGGAGCAACGACTGTGTAGTTGGGGTCAAAAAAGCTGGCTACAACTGGGGGCACAGTGCAGCTGGAGCCATCGTGTTACACTTCTGGTTGTTTGGGCCGTGTACTCTACCTCAAGAAGTTACAGCAGAAATTTGCCCTGGCAGTCCGACCCTGAGGGATGACTTCACAGGACAGAATCCTGTATAATTTGCTTCACACGTAACCTTACGGACACGTGTAAGCAAAAAGCATGAACTGACCTTTAATAATATGTGTTAAGTACAAGCATCTTCCACTAACAATTAGCAATCACAGTGTGTTTAAAGTTTAACATGGATGGATATTATGTCACCCCAGAAAGGGATTCATTTACAAACCCCAGTAGCTTATACATTACTGTGACCTACAAACACCATTTTGGTTAGTTAGAGTGTTATAAATACTGACAGAACATCAGCAGATGTACTTGTACTTGGATAGGCTGGGAAGCTAGATTTGTAAACAGATAATCAGGTAATGAAGCTAAACAGCTACAACAACTATTAAATCTAAAGATGGACTATGAGGTTTTGAACTGGGAAAGCACATACTGACACAACTCCATAGAAAAGACACAGTTTTGTTGACTTCCAATTTAAGTGTGTCACATATGAATGGAGTCAGGTGAGGTTAAAATGTATTTGTTGAGGGACATAAAAAAGACGAGTCTAGCGGACAAGCATGATAATTTCATTTAACCGCAATAAACCTCACACGCACGTGATTTTCTTTAAACACACACACACCGCTAACTCAAATACGCCATTATTCGCCTCTTCTTGTTGAGTTAAATTGGCAAATATCACCTGCTGTGTACAGAGGCAGACAGGCACCACACCCACCCACACACACACGCACACACACTCGAGACCCCCTTGTTTTATGTCAGATAAAAAGGATGCCAGCTGGAGATGTCAGCAGACAAATCAAAAAAAATTCAATCAATCACAGGGTATCATCATTAGGGCTCATCCTACACACTGGATCTGACAGGTCTGTGTCGCTGTAGGTGTTGGCTGGTAAAGAGCACACAGAAATATACGCACACTTAGCCTCTCTCTCTCACCCACACAAACAGATGTAAATATGCGTGAATATTACCAAGCCCATCCAGCGCACACACACACACATACACACACACACACACCTCGGGCTTGTTTCAGCTGAGTCTCATTTCCATTACAAGGTGCGAGCAGGCACAGAGAGAGGGTAACAAGCCGATCGGTTGTGCAAGCTTTCATCTAACAATATACAAATACAAGCGCATTGAGGAGATCACTAGATATGAAAATGTAGCCTTAAGCACACAGAGAGGCCTCTTATTCAATAAACACCATCTCAGCGTGTGCTATTATCAGCCAAGGAGGCTCTGGGTAGAAACACAGACTCACCGTCTTTGATGACTAAATGTTAACGTGACGCTCAATTCGACTTCTGTTCAAAAATAAAACAGATAAATACAACACAATAAGCAGAAATACTGTATTTGTTGTATTGGTTTCCCTTCAATCCCAGTGTAAAAAGAACATGTATTGAAATGTTTTGTCTTGTATTGTGGAGCGACATTTAAATTTCAAAATAACAGCATAATCTACATTTTTTAAACTATAAACATTTTCCTCTCAAACAGTAAAAAGAAAAAAATGTAAAGAAGAGAATTTTTGCATTACACTTACAGAATGACTGCATGATATTAGCCAGGCCGTGTTTTAATCTTTTACCAAAAGCTGACATGTGCATGTACTTAAACACTAATTTAATGGACCTTATTATCCCTACTAATAAGGAAGCATGGTAATCATACCGACTCCTGCATGGTGATCCAGAGCAAACAAACAAAAACAAGGACTCATAAAAATAATTTAGGGTCATATTAAAATGATGCTTGTTAGCCACAGCCTGCCCAGTGAACCAGTAGATCAAACTGCACCTGTAAAGTCATACGGGATAATTTAGGAGAGCAATAATGGTCCTCAGATATGCCAATTTAGCAGAACTATTAGGGGAAATTGTCATGTGTTTAAGGGGCAGGGGAGCCGTGTTGAGGCCCGGTGTGGTGATCCAGGATAAACACGGGCTTATTTACTCCTCCAACAGCCGGCTTATTTACAGACTGAAATGAGAGCCGGATCCTTTAGGATCAAGTGCTTTCGCTGTTTGGTGCAGAAACATTCTCGGCATAAACTGCCTTTAAGCTTTCAATCAGATACACAAACACACAGCAAATCGTCTAGTGTGAGTTGTTCGAGTGTTTTCAACCCTGCACCTAAACCAAGCCCAGCTCGTTGGAACGTACTTCTGACATGTTACTGTAATAATTCTGAGGCCTGTTGTGAAATGTATCACAGAAAAAAAGTGAATTGAGACTGGCATGTCATGAGTGATTTATTTTTATGCACAGAAGATACGAGGGCCCGCTTCAGTCGCAGTTTCGTAATACAGGGAAGAGGTTAACCTACGTTGCCCGACAGTGTAACTACAGCCCGTCCGTTAGCTCTCCTGAAACCACACACACACACACACCACACAACCCTTTTCCTCTACTGCAACGGCTCAGCAGGTGCTGGTCCTGTAACAGTGTGTAGTTACAGGAAGTGAGTTGTACTCAGAGTACAACAGAGACAGACGAGGGGATTAGCTAACATTGTGGTGAAGGGAAGGGAGGGGAGGGAAAAGGAGACTGAAGTGCTGGGAGGTGTGAAGGTGTGTGACTGTAAATCAGACCAACATTATGTAAACCGCAGGCCCAAAGATTCATGTTTCTTACTGGAAGTATACACCGCAAGCACACACACACTTCATAAACTCCTATTAATATGAATTTTGTTAGAAAAGCTTGACATTGATTAGATGGATGTATGAAATGTCGTCACAGATCTATTATGTTTTCTATTCTAAAGTGTAAAATGTGTGTTCTCCTCATCAGCACAAAACAGGCCTCATTACACTTGCAGTACTCCAGCAGTCACCAGATGGCATTCATTAAGACGCACACACATCCCTGTACTCCACACACAGACATACACGGCGTAGAGCATCCTCTGCTCTATTATTCTTATGTCAGTAAATGTGGCCGGGGATAAATCCAAGCCTTTTAGCCATCTTCCACTCGCTATAATACGGCCATCACCATTACAATGCACGCACACATGCACACGAGGCGTCTTCTCTATAATAAGGCCATCACCATTAAAGCTGTCAGGGCCAGAGTGTTGAGTAATACTGCAGAGAAATTACACCTCACTCACCCTGCGTGACACCGTGTGACCTGCAAACACACACAAGCTCTCCGGTTGACCCCCACCCACGCCCACGACTCTACGTGCATGTAATACATATCTGCATGCGGGTGGTTGTTTCTTTATGGCCGTTCTGTCTGAGAGTGTGAATCTTCCCCACCATGCATCACGGGACCGTATAATTTTCAACGAGGAGTCAAAAGACCACCTTCTATTTGCTAAACACACACACAGGTGCGTGTTTTATTTTGTCCTGAAAAGGATTTTTGAAGGAGTTAAAGAGGAATAGGTCCAGAAAAAATCAAGTAAGGAGGAGACTGAGCAAAAAAAAAAAAAAAAAAAGGCAATTTAACCCTCCTGTTCATTTACGGGCAACAAAAAATATTGTTTCCTTTTCAGAAAAGAAATGAAAAACTCAGCAAAAAAAATGCCCAAATTTCAGAAAATTTGCAAAACTTTCAGGAAAAAATCAATAATTCCTAAAAGTTTTCCTTAAAAGTTATATTTTAAAAAAATCTGCCAAATTTGGCAAGAAAAGTCTTGTAAATATTTTCAAAAAATGAGTAAAAATCTGCCCAAAAAAATCCTAAAAATATCTAAGATGATTACAGATATATCAGTAAAAATTCTAATGTTTTCAACATTTCTTTTTAAAAAAAATTTCTCCCCCCAAAAGTGTTAAAAATTTCCCAAAAATGTTAAAAATGTGGACATCAGAAGTTTAACTGTGAAAATATCTTTGCTTTCCCACATTTTCAAACTTTAAAACAGGTCAATTTGACCCGCAGGACGACACAAAGGTTAAAGTGAAAAGGGCAGAGGATGCAACATCCACTGCCAGTTGGAGAAGTAAAGAAATGGAGGGTTTAACAAAGTCAGATGTTTGAGGGAAACTGAGAGTACAGGGACATCAACAGGAGCAAATAGATTCTCATATGTTGCATCTTCTAATATGTGTTTTATTTTGAAATTTGCAAGAGTGAAAGGAAACCTTAGCATGCCAGGAGACGTTTCATTTGCTTTCCCCAGCCTTATTACTGGTGTTAAGTCGGTCTACATCGTGCTCCACTGATTTCATACTCTGACACTTTGATTTTAAACAGACGGAAAACGTGGTCAGACCGCTGCTGATGCTGTGCCCCGCAATGTCAACACATGTAATAGACTGACCCCAGTTCAAGGGCGTATTGGCGGTGAAGCAAAGACTCAGTGGCAAAATAACTGACAATACTCAAATGCGGTTACTGGAAAAGGCAAGAAAACAGCAGAAATTGAAAACATGGGGACCTCCTCCTGGAGTTTTCCCCTCTCCTCTCTCTGTCTAAAGCAGAACATGACTCAAAGGTGCAAAGATAGTAGAGCTAAAAGTCAACAATCATTTGTGGCTCCGTGTGGGATTCAAAGCCTGCTCTCCTGGGGGAAAACCCTCCATCTAATCCATTGCGCCACCGTATCCTGCTCCCACTCTGGACTTTGTTGCCATTTATACTATCTCACCTCTCCGGGGGAAAGGCCTGTGATTGGGTAGAATCTTTCTAAAGCCTGAAAAAAGCCAGGAGGAGGTGCAGAAGTCTGGTTTGCTCTCAAAGCGCGCTTGAATTCAATCCAATCTGCTGAGAAACACTGATGGCAATGGCGGCAAAGAAAAAAATGCTTACACCAGCTTTAAATAGTACTTTGTTTTTGTAAATCTGAATTAAAACATTGTCAGAGATGTTGACAGTCATTCCTTTTAGTTGACTTTGGGGTGTTCTCCTTTCAAATTGTGGACAGTGGAGCTCACTATCTCTTAAATGATGGTTAATTATCCTCTGGTGCCATAAAAAGCAGTTACCTTCTGTTGACACATAAACATTATCACCTTTCATGAGGGAAATGTTCCATTCTAGAGTACACAGCGACTCTATGGCACTCATTTTCTTCTGTGACTTGTGGTCTTGACATTCAAAAACTGGCCTTTCATGGTTAGAAATGTGACAAAATGCTGTCTACGTATCAGCTTGGCAGAAGCAGCTGGCTCAAAGCAGATTTCTAAAATCATCAAACAACAACAGACACACACAATGTGCCTGGAGTGAGCGCTGACGTATTTATCACATTAGTATTAGCCCTTCTCTCTGTCACTGCGATCCTCACAGCTGGTGTTAACATGCAGACCCCGGACCCCCACGGCACCCCCGAGGCCTTGTGCACGAGTGTGTATTCTCAGTATCTGTGTGTGAAATCTTGTTTCCTATTCCCTACAGAGACAATCTTCTTCAAGTTAACAAAAAAATAAAACGCCTCTTCTTAACAAACCGCGAGACGCAGCCTGACAAAAAGAGCAAGAAAAATGAGAGGAGAAAATAGATTTTTTTTTTTTTTTAAAAATAAAGGAAAGAGACGGAGATAAGAAGCAAAATTGGGATTTGAGAGAGGAGGGGCAGGGAGCGACAAGGGAGAGACAAAGATTGGTGATGCCAGTTTCCATATGACAAGTGGCGACGTTATGAAGATGGACGGGCGACCGAGATGGAGCGCCTGACCTTTCCCAAAATGCCACATGTCACCGTGCTTTTATGTCACTCCCCGCAAAACAATATGTCAGGGGCATAAAAAATCATTACGCCCTCTCTGAATTATGCCGTTATGGCGTACCGCAAAAAAATAATCATTAAGATGACATTATTCCACATTTAACTAGCAGGGAGATGAGAACGAGGCGGGGGCGGGCTCTTTGAATTTATGATTTGTCGTGATTTCATGAGTGAAGCGGCCGTAGTGAACCGTTGCCTTTTTAGATGTATTGTTATGACTTTTATGCCTCGACGTGGGACTTTGGGGAAAAGCTAGAAGAGCAGCGATGATTGCACAGGAGTGGAAAGATGACTTCTCAAAATGGAGCCGTGCAGGAGTCATCTCGTGGATCTATCGGATATAATAGTCTATTTAAAGTGAGCATATGAAGCTGAGAGAGGCTTCCCGGGAACATTGACTCAACAGAAATCCTACAGGAAGACATGGAACCACTAATAAAGACTCACTATCTGACAGTTGAGCCATGTAATTGTCAGCTTACAGCTCCATAATACGTCTTTAAGACATAGCACCTGCTTCAGTAAGGCTTTTTGGGTGGAAATAAAAGTTCAACGTCTATCAGAGAATATTAAAATAGATGGAGCATGACACTGGGGTTTCTCATTTTGTGCGCATCTGTGAGAAAGTGTGTGGATGGGTCAGTGCTGTTTAACACTTTTAACTCCTAAATAATTGATTTGTTGTGGAAAAATAGTTAAAACAGCATCGTTCAGCATGAAAAAATTTGCATGTTCTGTATGTGCATGCAAGTATAATTATTACCACAGTATCCATGATAATCGACCTTTTTTCACCCCCTTAAAAAACAAAAAAAATTTAATTGATAAAAAGCAAAGCATTGTGTACTTTTAATATGAGGTGTTGTACCCCAACAAAAATCCTTAAAGTCCAAAAGCCATTCATAAAACTCCTAAAACTCATCTCCATGTCTTAGAGTTGCGTATTTAGAAGTTTTTTTGATGAAAATATTCCCTTCCTGATCCCCAGCTTTAGAACACCAGCTGATATATGACTTTAATCAATGTAAAACTACTGTACAATGTACAATGGCAAGCTGTAATATTGTAATTTAGGGACATACATTTGAACTGGAACCCATTTCCGAGGAAGAAATTGACACAGAAAGTTCTACCTTACAACTTGACAGGATTGCCATGACAGTTTGTATGAAACCCAGAAATTCTGAATGTACTCACTCACTGGGATGGCTTACTGGTATGCTTGTTTTCATTATTCCTTACATTTGTACTGTGCCAGTTCCTCAGTATAACTTTAAACACTTATCCAATCTGCAACCTCTGGTACTGAAAGTCAATGTGGATGTGCCAAAAACTGCAGTTCCTTGAATGGCCACTTGGGGCGGGCTCCAAATACACGTCAGTCCCCATAGACCCCAGTGTTAAAATGTAAAAGTTTACCAGCAGAAATAAACATGCTCACAGCCTGGTTTTGACTTCTACAGCTAATTTCCCCATTCACGAGTGCGGTCCAGGGTGATGAATTTTTGTATAGCTCACCTGTTTGAATTATATTAAGGCTTAAAGTTATGCATAATTGAGCATAGGGAGTTTTAAATTTGCCGTTGAGGAAACCGATGAGGGCTTGTTCATCTTTACACACAGTGTACTGTATATGGACTTACACTAGAATAGTATGGAGCAGAGGAATTGTTTATCTTCTAGAAAAGCATTGGTGATGTTAGTGTTAGACTAAGTATTTTTATCATAAAATTTTGACTTACATTGTCTAGTCAATCTCTGTTAAAAGAACTAAAGAAATGTGCATGTTACCAGCAATGAAAGCTGCTTAAAGGTAATGTTTACGCACACGTCAACTCCAATGTTCTTTCTTCTTCTGTTCTTTGATACATTTTCACAGGCACACCACAATATTGGTTGCAGCTGGTTAGCAGTTCAAACGGAGGCTGGCCCATGATATAGCACATAAGCCCAGTGACTAGAGTGATGCCTTTATGTCCAATTGAACTATTGATCTGAGGGATTGCACAGTAGCAGACTTTGACATTTTACCTGGTATTTCAGCTGGGAGATGTTCCAGCTTCAGACATTTGACCTATATAACCCTGAACATGACTGCACAGCAACACACACCGATTACTGTACACAAATATACACACTCGCTCATGCCGGCCCGTCCCGGTCTGTCTGTGCATGCGCACGTCGTCAGTTGTAATAGCTCCTGACATCAGCAGAATCGAGTTTGGAGTCAATGTGGATGTCCTCTGTAAGCCAATCATCCAATCAGCGCTCTCCTGACTGCGTGGGTCAAAGGGTGGGGTGATGTCATACTTTCTGACAACATGACAAAAAGCCGGTTTGGGGTGCTACCATGACGCAGTGGCGGATTGAGCGCACACACTAAAGAGCCCTCCGTGCTTCTCCAAATCTGGCAGCCAACAATAAAGCACTCAGTGAAACATTTATGACTTTCATAAACAAGAGCCGGTGATTAATGTTAGCCCTCTTCTTTGGGATTTCTAATAAAGTATGACACATTTACACCCTCGGTCAGCGCAGCCAAAGCCCTATTAAACATGTCTGAGAGGATAGATGGCCGTGGAGCGCACACCGACACTCGCACAAGGAAAAGGAAATTAACCAAACAATGCCTCGCTCGTGTTTTTCCGTTCAAGTCGTGACAAGCAATTCGCCCTTACGTCCAATTTGCCGTGACATTAAAGGCTCTCTGATTGGAGCCTGGCGTCTGTCCTGTATAACTGTGATTGTTGTGAAATCGCCTCCCGCTTTAACTTGTCTCTTAGTCTTGTTTAACAGCTGGACCGCGCAGGGAGGCTTGTAAAAAAACCAATGATATATCACCGTGAATATCGAGAGGAGGAGAAAAACATCAACAACAGAACTCTTCTGGCTGAAGAGCTCAGAGTCTTTATTTGCCAGGTTCCTTTGGGAAAATGACTCCTTGCTCTCTCTCTTTCTCTCGCTCTCTTTTCAGCGAGAAATGGTTGTCGCTCCTCTTTTCCAGACTTTGCACCTTTTGAGATATTAAAACGACGTGTTGCATTAGAGTAACAAAGAAAAATTGGAGTTGTATTATTGTACGATTTCAATTGACTGGCGTAGTACTTAGCTTTGACTTCAAACACGCCAGAAAAAAAAAGCTAGAAAGATATGAAAAAAAGTAAGAAAGTAATCAAAATGAAAAGTGAAACGACTTTTTGACAACTGCTTTGATTGCAGAAATTTCAATTCAGGTCAAGTGCTGTGGCTGAGTGTTAGACACAAGCCAGGAAAAGTGATTGTAGCTCGGAAAGGAAAGGAAAGGAAAGGAAAGGAAAGGAAAGGAAAGGAAAGGAAAGGAAAGGAAAGGAAAGGAAAGGAAAGGAAAGGAAAGGATTAATGTGTCTATTGAGGTGTACTTTTTAATTGAACAGGAACTTGGTGTATCTATTTAATTGTGCTGCATTTGAGGCATGTTCAAAAGGTCAAAACAAACCAAACTGTCTGAGAACAAAAAACTTAACTTCAATCTTCTTTGCCGAGTCTTTCTACGTCCTTCAGGGTATTTGGATGTGAATATGCATATGTGTGTGTGTGTGTGTGTGTGTGGTAATAAACCATGCCATGACTCCATCTCTCCATTATACTGTAATCATCTAAAAGTAGAAAGAGACATTAAAGTGGGAATGAGCACATTTTAAGAAGGGGAAAAAACCCTAGTGCCAATACCACAGTTGGAGTGCCACACAAACTTGCTTTCACCTTTAGCCTGTGTCCCAGTAACACCAGCTCCACACAGAGCGTCGCAGATGACATGATTTTAGTACTTTAACGTGCCGTTTCTCAGTTTCATCCCCTTTCAAAGCCATTTCTAGACGTGGGGTCACTATATATAATCAACAAGATGATGATTATGAAGGCAAGCACTACCATCAGCCAAATTAGATTATGTTTTTAGAGAACATTTCATTTAATTTGGAGGTATTTGCAAAGACTGGAAAGCAGAAGTGTTATTTATAATTTTGCCATTGGAATTGACCACCCAGATGCTTAGCTGTTGTTTCCACAAATATGTCCAAAAAGCATTTTCTACTCCTTTGAAAAGGGAAATATGCTAAACAGCAGCACTTTAATTAGAGGTTTTACGTCACGTGAAAAAGCAAGGAGAATTCAAAGTTGAATTTCAGCGTATGCCAGGGTCAAAGGTGTCACTTTAGACAGATCTAACCTCCACTTTACCACTGATTCCTGGCCTTTCTGCCAACACTGTACTGACTTTCCCAGCACGTCGAGCCCTCTTCACCTCAGTCCCACCCGCTGTAACCATAGTAGCGTTTGGTCCCAGACTCTACCAGGAATCCCATCGCCCATTCCCTCCCTAAAGTACACCCCAGAGCCACCCATTGTTTTATTGCCCCGTGTTGTTCTCTGAAAGGCTGGAATTCAACGCTTCATGGGGTAAAATCAAACCAGATATGTGGGGCGGAAAGTGGGAAGGGGGAGGGGGAGGGGGGGGTTTGTATTACTACAAGTTCTTTGGTTTTGGAACTGTTACACTTCATTATGAAAATTGATGGTTACAGACCATGGGACTGTACATTTTTTACATGTTTACCGCCCTGTTGGTCTCTGAATGCGTAAAAGAGTTGTTTGTAATGCTAAAATTGGGCCAGATACATGCCTATAAATTTATTAACTAGGTTTGAAAGAGCAAAAGGAGGGAAGAAGGGGATAGAGGAAGGAGGCAAGGGAGGGTATATGGGTGAGAGTCTGTGTGCTGGAAGGGAGGGGAAGGTTTGAAGCATGTGAGGCTGCCAGGCTCCCTGCTGGGCCTCCATTCACTGAAGCTGTTTTTTCTTTACAAGGGACCCTGCCTGGCAGAGAGGGGCAAACCTGCCAGGATAAAAAGAAAGGGGTGGGCAAGTCCAGTCAAGGATGCAACTGTTGCTATGTGGGGGTAAAAATACAGTAATGTGCTTTGGTACAGTACAGTTCTAGTAATTTCTATCACTGATGAGTGCAAGTTGACGAGGCATTTTAATGTAACTGAACTGAAATCATAAAAATAAATAACTAGTGTGTAACAATAAACATGTGTATCTTCAGGCTGTGTGTGTGGGCGTGTGTGCGTGTGTGTGTGTGGGTGGCTCCTATTGTGACAGTACGACCCATATGGGAAATAGCGGTGGTGGTGGAGGTGATGCTGTCGGTAAGAGAAGGAGGGGACTCTTATTGTGAAATCCCGGTGGAGGGTAATTGGAATTCAATAGGAGTTAGATCATGGCTGCTGCCTTAGTTCCTTTGAGGGAAAAGCTATGGGGGATTAGCAGTCGTTAGCCCATAGTGATGTGAAGTGGAAAGGAACAGCTGGCTCTCAGCTAGCCACATGGTGTGTGTCTGTGTGTGTGTGTGTGTGATTTTGGTGTGTAAGAAAAGAGATAAGCAAGAGAGTGTGTCTGTCTCTTTTCCATCTGTGTGTGTTTGAGTGTACTAGAGGTGCAGCACCCAAATGAGATGCCTCACCACAGTGGCTTGAGGTTAGATTTAGTAGCTCTACACTAATGGTTTGTGTTTGCACTTAGGATCGCTTCTAATCTATTCTATTCTATTCTATTCTATTCTATTCTATTCTATTCGGCTCCTTATTGCTGCCTCAACAGCCGAAGTTTCTGGACTGTGGGGAGTCTGCTAAACTGTCAGTCCTGTAGTGTTTTACAAGCTCTGAACACTTTGTTATTTTATATAAAAGCAGGCAGGCAGGTTTGCTGAATACTTTTGCCATTTTATGTGGGCGGATGAAGGAGGGCGACAGGGAGGGAGGCGGTGAAAGAGCATGAGAGGAAAAGGTGGAGTAAACAGGCCTATTAGACAACTTGCCCGAGGATCGGGCACGTGGCTCCACACTGCAACGAGCAGCGACCACCAGCATAATAATGCAGAAAGCTGGAGCACAGCCCTGTAACTTTGATGCTTTTATGTGTCTCTGGGTTAGATTATGCTACATGCTCCTTTTGATTTGCTAACGCTGGAGTCTACAGAGTTACCCGTGACCAGTGTCATGCAGAAATACGGTTTTATCTGCAGCGAAAACTTTTTTGTAGCATCGGTTCACCCTTGATGTCTATGCATTTCTGTCATTTATGACAAAATTCAAACAGTGACTGGTGCTGCTGTATTTGTGTCTAAAGTCTGAGCAAGGAAGGAGAAGGACACAGCTTTTTCTCTGCCATGCACATCCAAGTATTCCTTTATCTCACAGTAAAGGGTGGTGGTACCTAATGCCACTTATCTCATATTCTACATTTTACACATGGATATACAGCAGCTTTAAACTGAAAGAATTTCAGCAAAGTGATATAACAATCTAAGTTTTACTGTGCCAAACTACTTAAACAACTAAAAAAAGTAAAATTTAAGTGAAATTAAGGCTGTGTTTGACACAAAATACATGCATTTCTGCTACAAAATTTCTGCATCTATGATCAGCCTGCTATTCTCTGGTCCAGTCCTGCCTCCAAGAAATGATCGTCCCAGACAATTAAACCACTCTCTCTTTTACACTTCGAAGGAAACCTGATTTTGTTTTGAAAGCAACACATTTTCACTGACGGCTAAATTTGTGATATCCAGGACCCAGGAGACTGGCACATGCATCCCATGCGGAACCATTGTTCTTTGGCTGAGGTTTTGTTTTTGCTTTGGTTAGGTTTAGGCACCAAAACTATGTGGTTAGGTTTAGGAGAATGGGACACTTTGGTTGACACTTTCACAACAATAACTACATGTTAAGAATTTTGGTCCAGTTTTGGCACCAAAACTCGGTGGTTTGGTGTATAATACGACCATTTTAGAATACGTTTGAAGCTTTGTCTCCCCGTCCCATCTAAAATCTAATTGGTTGGCTGAAAAGGAGTTACAGTAAAGCAATAAAATGTAATTTGGGTGAAAATTTGCTTCTCTCAAAATGCGGTGGTATCCAATGCCCCTGATGATATCTTGGAGATTTCAGACAGGCATGTGCATGAGCTTAAAGCAGAAGGGATGTCAACAAATTGATATAATAATGTAAGATCTGCTGGGCCAAATCTGATACAACCACTAAAATATGAAACTTTAGTCCTGTATTCTGTGCATTTCAGCAACAAAATCTTTCCATTCATGGTCAGCAAGCAACTCTCTGCCCTCCGTCTCAGTGGATGGTCTTCTGTTAAATTTACGTCACTTATTGAATGACGTAAATCCCATTTAGGACTTCTTTAAACCCCTACAATGCTTACATAAAATTAGTCAACCGTGCAGCTTGCAGTAACTATATGACAAGGTTTAAAATCAGGCACACAGAGGTTCCACAGCACGACGATGGGGGAAAAAAATGCAGCACTCTTACAGAAAGATTTTCAGATGATAGGCACGGCCTCATGAGAGACCTCAATTCAAACGCTGTATGGGATATATCAGACCTTTGTCTCACCCCCTCTGGGGTCAAAACGACAAGACCTACTCCTCTCATCAATGTCATGTTCTCTCTGTTTCCCTCTCTTTCTCTCTCTCTCTTACCATCTCTCTATCCAGCCAGGTCAGGCTATTAAATGGTAGAATACATTATAGGGAAAGAGGGGGCTAATAGATTGGAATATTATAACCATACAATAATTTCATGAAAAAGTCAAGGAGGGATCATCGGTCTTATTAACTCCAAGAGAAATTGAGGCTGAAAAATGTTCAAATAGAAAATGTTAATGCCAGGCTATACTACATGTAATTGTGCCTGCACCATTCCCTGGGCTGGCCCCATTCATGCCACTTTATTAGTGGTAATTGAGGATATGAATTATAAATGGGGGGTGATTTCTCTCCTCCTTCTCATTGAAAGTGAAGCGTAATGACCATTGCCATTGTTTAACCTTCATAATCGTGTGTTCTCATTTCTTTGCTTTCCTCTTTCCGTCCTATTTTTCTTTTTAACTTCCAGAGAACTCTTCTCTTTTCTTCTCTTCATGTCTTCTTCCCCCCCTCATTCTCTCCACTCACCATCACCAACATTTTTCCTTCACTTGCATTTTCCTCTTTTCTTCACTTTGTCTTCTTGATACTTCTTAATTACCTCCGTTTTACTTCTTATCTGTTCCCGTCACTGCCCATTCTTTCACATTCCCGTACTTTCTGCGTTTATTTCACTTCAGGCTTCTGTTTGACAGGTACAAATGAGCAGACCACAATGGTTTTCTGAATTTACAACATAAGACACACACACACATGGAGACAAACACATACAATGGTGCACCCACGCCCTCCGATGAGGGGTTAGCGGTGCTTTTTACCTTGCTGTGATTGCATAATAAGCCCCACCAATGATGTGAATGCCCCCAGGCGAAGGATCCAGCAAAAAAGGGAGGCTGGAGGTTTTCTTGGCATCGTATCTGAGAAGTTCACTTTTTTTATTTAGGCTTTTTAAAGATCAGCAGCTCCACACCTACCATCCAACAAAGTCCATTAGCCCCAGCCTCTCACCCACGACCAGTCTGCTTTTTATTTACAACATCAAACGTTTCACTTCATTAAATTACCTTTTCTTTCCCCTCCCTCCCTTCTTTACTCTCTCTCCCGCTCTCTTTCCCTCATAGCTCTCCCGGTTGCATTAAGTTGAAACATGTTTTCCGAAACAAAAGGACGTGGGGTGACGGGGGGATAAAACAGCCCTTCGATGCAGTCTGCAGTGGTTTTATAGGGGGAAATAATGGGTAATTGGGAGAAGGTATTTAATAGGAAACCGACATCGCGCTGTAATGCAACTGTTGTTAAATGGAGACTTGCTCGGCCGATGTCTCTGAAACGTGGAGGGCTGCTGCTCGCTATTTTCCTTTTGAAGGCATCCGTCGCCTGTTAAGTGGTGACGACTGCATGAGTTTGTTCTGGAGACACTCAAGTGTGTGTCAATCTTTGGGGTAATGCCAACTCAACGAAGTGTAGCAGTTGTGATGCAAGAATCGAGCCAAACCGTACATATAGTTTGTATGGTTTAATCGTCAACACTATCCTGTAAATGGTATTTAGTATTATCATTAACCTATTCACAATGTCCACTGCTTTAAATGCAATGAAAGTGATTTAATTGTTCATTTTCTGATCTTCTTAACTGATCATTATTTACGTGAACATGCAAGAAGCTGCGTGTGAACTCCCTGCTAAAGCCAGATTTTTTTACTCGCATTTTTTTTCTTCCTCCAGCATTGATTGGGAGTTTGATTTGATCTAGGTCCCTCATGTACTGCCACATCTGCAGCATGTACTGCTGTGTGAAGCGGGTGTCAGCTGTGTGAGCATATAAATGAAACCAGAGAAGAGTGAAAGCTAAACATTCTCCGAGATCAATATTCCAATATCTAACATCAGGGAACTCCAATAAGTACAACGCCAGGGACACTTCAATGGCAACATCAAGGCAGCGGGGTTTATGCACACACGCGCACACACACACACACACACACACACACACACATGCACTAACGATTAGCTGGTTTCAGATAGTGATCAGGCAAGCACCATAAAATCCATCCTACTTAGGAGAAAGGACTAATCCATTCGGGGACAGGTTTCAATACGGTCCATACTAACCATGTCACAGTGAAGTGCCCACCAAAAGCAATGGAGATAATTTGGGGTGTGAGATACATTGGCAAAGTTTTGAAGCAATGAAGTGAGGTCATATTGCTGGAAGCGGAGATAAGAATTAGCAAATCAATGTTCATCAAGGTGGTTAACATAATGGGCCCGAGGCCAACAAATGTGACCAAATACGGCTGGTTACAAGCCCTGATAATCAAGCTCTGCTCTGGTGATTTGCACTGCTGACTGGTTGAACTTTAAAACATTTAGACATTCCACTGATGTCTGTAAATGTGACCTGTGACGGATAAATTCAATAAAGAGGAAATGCCACGCAGAGAAATGTCCATCTGCAGCGCCTCATTGTTGCTCATCTTTCACCCAAATTATTAAGTAGCTTCCATTAGTCTTGGACATCTTTGTTTGGACAATAAGCAGCGAGCCTGAACTAATGACCCTTATTCTAATCACATCAGACTCCAGGCAGAGGTGTGTGCGTATTTGTTCAAAGCAGTGACCCCAACCACCAGTGGTCATCGAAGCACTGACCACCGCTGGTCGATACCCTCTCAACCACCTAACCAATTGCGCCCCCCTCCTCATCATCTCTTCCTCCTCCCCACAAAGCCCATTCACGGCCCCAATCAATGTCGAATTATGGGTTATTTATTGAATAATCAAAAAGGTATTATGGGTCCGGCCGGCTGACTAGCCTGCAGTGGCTGACAATAGGGAAATAGAAGGTGGTGGTGGGTGGGGGGAGCTATTTATCAGACTAACTGCCATGCATGCGTTGGAAATTAGGGTAATCAGTTGGCATGTAAACAGTAGGCCCAGCAGCTGGCTGCCAGACAGCTCGGCTATTACTCACTTTCCACTTATCATCGCTGACGTCTTGCGTGTGAGTGTGTGTCTGTGTGTGTGTGCACATGCAGATACTGGTCAGAGGTGACTGACTATGTATTTAGAGATTGTTGGTACTTACGTTTGTTGTGTTGGGCAGCGTGTGTGTATGCAGTAGAGCTTGTTCGTGTTTTGTAAATAGCACTTCTGCTTTAACTCGTGGGAGATTCGAGGATTTCAACATGAGCAGAAATAACAGAGAAAGGAGTGGAGTAAATATTACTTGGTATGAATGTGAAAATAGGGTTCTATTACTCACTTTTTCAGTAGTTTCAAAAGCAACTAAAAACATTGTTTAAAATGTGTGTAGTTTTGTCACAGAGCATCCCATGCATATGTGTATGAAACCGGCAGTTTAAGCCTGTTTAAATGAGTAAAAAAAATTCCATGTTTAATGTTTAATTTTGATTTTTTTTAAAGCCCCCCCCCCCAGTAATACGCATACAAGATGTTTTTGTTTTTACTTTTAGGACATAGTTTTTAATGCTAAAATAAATCCAAACTTCGCTTTATAACTTTGGCAGAATTTCTAAGATGCGGTTTCAGTTTTACATTAACTTGTGTAGTTAAGAACAGTTATAAGGTTGGACAGTTGTTGAAAACTATGACACAAAGTTGGACATATGGACACTCTTGTATTGCTCACAAACCGTGCTGACAATGGTGGCATGACCGAATGGGGAAAAAAAGTATGCATAATCAATGCAAGAAAATTGTAGGGGTTAGGATTTGAAACCCAGAGTCCCTAGGCCACTTGTAAACTAATCTGCCAGGGCAGCCTTTGTGTTAGAGGTCAACAGACATCATTACAGTGGGTGTGCAGGGGGCAGAGGAGAGGGCAAGCCGTGGACGTGAGTGTGTGTTTGTGTGAAGGACAGATGAGAGGGCAGAGTTGGTCGCTGTGGGAAGATCGTCTTTCTCTCCAGAGCTTTGGCCTGTGAGGATTGGCTGCATGTGGACGGCTTAGTCTGACAGGGTGAGCAGACGAGACCTGATTTGTGTTTTAAACACCAAAGCAAGCAAATATTGGAGGCTGGGCTGGAAAATTATCTTGGTTTAGGTGTGTGTTGGTGGAAAGTGCATGTGTGCGCCCAAGGGCTTTTGCAAAAGATATATCTGTACCACTAATTATGACTTTGATTCTAAAAAATTCAGAGCCACAGCTTAACAATAAGGCTTTATCTCACAAATAACCTACATCTCCCATGATACACCACGTCCATTTTGCTCCAAAGGCAAAAACAACGCACCCAGTCTCCACTTTCTCTTCTCAATAATCAATTTTGCTTCCTATTTGTGTGCAGTTTTGGGATTCACATGCAAAATATAAGTTAAAGGGCCACTTCAACCAATATTTGTTTGCTCATCTTTGAGAAGAACATGTTTGTAACTGATAAACATTTCCTTTAATGAAAGTTTAAGTGTGTATCCGGATATATAAGTGCTTGCACAGTACATATGCACGGTCTATCCGCTGCTGACTGAGGTTAAAGCTATATCTTCGGGGTCTGTCTCTGTATTAAATAAAGTGATGTCGTGGTGAGCTCGCCTTAAACAGCCCTATCAATCTGGTCCACTTATGGACTCCATAAATTACAAACCATTCACAATGCATCACTTATGCTCTGGCTGTAGCCACACAGCAAGCGAGGAAGGAAAGAAGGATTATAGAGGGAAGGAAAGGAAAGGAAAGAGGGACAGTTGGAAAGTGAAAGCGGCTAAGAAGAAGGGCTTAATAGTGGAGCAGAAAGTGCAAGAAAAGAAAGACAGGAACAAAGGAAAAGGGTGATTTTTATCCATTCATCCCTCTACGTATCTGTCCATCTATTTGTCTCCCCTTCTTGCTTTTAAGTCCTCTGTACTGTCGACACTTATTGCATGTCGCCATATTTTCATCCCTCAAAAAGCATTAGAAAAGCCAATGTCAGGGTGGGGTAAGTGAATTAGGATTGGTTTTTGCCTCCCCTGGCCACAAAGAGAGGTAGGGTTACCCACAATAAGATCAGAATGAGACCAATTTTGTTTCCGTTGCCATTCAAAACAAACAATGGGCACCTAATAGCCCTGCAGCATCTGTGGCCTCGCTCAGGCCAAAACACGCATGATGGCCCTGGTCGATAGACGCCGACAGCTAGATGGACGAGTGGAGTCGCGCAACAAGAGAGCACACACAGGCATGAAGGCGGCCACACACTTACATAGGCAGACAGGCTCGTGTGATTTCGCCCTGATAGCCGCGAGCTGCCTGGAACACTAGTTAGCGGTTGCTGTAAAAGTGGTCTGAGTGCCTCTGAAGACACCGATCATATCAGCGAAAAGAGGAGAATAGAGGCTTATCGACTCAGAGAGGGTGACAGACAGGGAGAGAAAGAGGGAGGGAAAGGGAGAGTGAGGATTGGTGGTCATGTCTGGCCAACACATACTGTAGGTGATCTAATCTTGAGGCATTACACTGACAGACAGCCCGTAATCAGTGGCGACTATTTGAGGATTGGGAATGGATATATGGATGTCGAAGAAGATTTGTGTTTAGTTGCAAATCTTCTAGTCTCTTCTCGAAAGACAGGAAATACAGGAAATGTCTGGCCCAGACAGGAATCAAGCCAGATATTTACCATTTGAAGGCATTTAGCTGGTGTGGTTTGCACCCTAAAGGCCAATTCATGCTTCCCTTGTCCACAGGTCTACAACGGTAGATGTGATGTAAATTTGATCATCCACCCAGACCTGCACAGGACTGTCGGAGAAAAAGTGAAGAACTTCGCCTCTGTGTAAACCCCAAAATTCAACATTTCTAAAGTGCAAGCAAAATGACTGGACATGCATAAGGAACACGAATGGTTCTAAATTCTCCAGAAATCCTGTGCTGCCCACTGTGCTCGACACACCTCAGGAATAATCACTGATATGATACTACAGCCCAATCTGCAACAAGCTGCTATATCCTGTAAAAAGTCATAGTAAACCTTTCAGAAACATCAGTGTTTTTTGTGTTTGATATGAGGGACAATACAAAAAACTGTGTCCCAACCAACACGCACCTGTTGTATTATGTACAGAACCACATGCAGGTCCAGTTTCAAAGTCTTGAATAGATCTTAGTCACTCAGGTATTGGGTCACCTCCACAACCTGGACAAGATGTCAAAACCAATGTCCCTTTGTCAACAATAGCCTTTGTCACACTAAATAAGTGCTTTTAACCTAACTTTACTTCTTGCTTAGATGAAGAATTCCTGAATTCCTGGATTCACCACAAGCTATGTAAACTGGGCTCAGATCAAAAAGGTACCTTGAAGCATTCGTATTGGATTGTGAGTGGCATTTTTCACTATTTTCTGATATTTTAACAGATAACTTCCCCCCAGATGTCTTCAGCTGTTTTCTATCTCCCAGAGTGTTCCATGCATTCCTTTAAATCCTCACCTGTTTCACCTTTCATCAAAATAGGGAACATCTCAACTGTCATTGTTACACCACAAAATCTAGAGTTAACTCAAGGAAATTCAGGTAATAATTTGTGATAACAAGGAAAATGTCTAAGCAGGTCAACTCTCCACCCGTAATACGCCTTCCGGGTTCTACTGTAAGTACGTAAGGATGCTCTACGTACAGCAGCCTGACCTCAGACTGGCCTCAGCTAATGATATTAGGACACGTTGCCGTTGTAACAGGGTCACTCATGGTGCACCTATACGCACACATGCAGACGTCCGCACACACACTGGATGACCTATGAACATGCATTCACACACACACAAAGTCCTGAGTCCCCTGGGCGAGCTGTTAAAGAAGCTTCCCTCTCTGGTTGCCTCTCATTACAGCCCATTAGTCAGGTGCATTCGAGAGAGTGTGTGGGGTCACCCCTCACCGGCTAACAAGTGGGGTAACGGTGTTAGCGATGGAGAGGCCGAGGGAGGAGGGGCGCTGTGCTTACACCTGCCCACACATACCCTCGGGGTATTGATTGCAACCGCTGTTTCACCTTTGCCTCTGTGACCTCCCCAACGATGTGTTTATTTACTCTGCCACACGCAAACACACACGTCTGAAACCCAGTGCCTCTCTCTCACAAACACATATATGTAACCAACAAGGGCATTAGGGAGGCCTATACGGTGGTCCCCGTAACACCAGTTTTGATAACCTATGCAGCACAGGGCAGACTTTGGCCTTCCATAAGCCTTATGACTTCACCTGAGAGCGAGGAGATGGAAATTTATGGAAGATGGGCAGAAGGTGGACACTTTTTCTAGGTTTGCATACAACCTGGATGAAATTATATCACAAGTGAACAGGTGGCAACTAGTCTAGATCATTGATATCTATTTCTGTCATAATCATTCTTATATAAATGAATGGCTTGTCTCTCTGCTGTTTCAAAAAGTCCACAAACAGTCATCTGAAATCTTTGTAGGTTGGCTTTAATAACTGACAATGTAAACAACATCTTGAGGACATAGTGTTGTAGGTGGGTTTCCTCTGTCACTTGCAACATTCTAACTCAAGGCCAAAGAGGTCACTGGAGGATCTACTTTATCAGCAAAGTGAACCTGACATTCCACATGTATCCATCCACCTCTTCACTTTTCCCCCCACAATGTTTCCTACACTCCCCCCTCCCTCTACTCCTTCTGACACTTCAGCTGATAACATTATAACACAACATGGATGGGTCTTAAGATACGCAACATAGAGTTTTATGAGTCTGCCAACCCCCTGATGAACTTTACCTAGACCCACCGTGTGAGAAAGGTAATGCATTATGCATAATGCTGTTGTGAGGGGAGATATACGGTGTTGAGTTTGAACCTCTGTGTAGTATTTTCAACATGTCCACTGTGCATATCCGCTAATATTCACCTAAATCTTTGAATGACCTTGCAACGTGACGTTGGGACTGACGGTATTACTGTACACTGTAGACTTTGATAATATATCATGGGTGTTTTTGGTATTGTGGGCAGATCACATCCATAACGATTTATTGTGTCTGTAAATGTGCCATATACGATACAATAAAGACACCAAAAGTGCAGCAAAGTCCAGACTACAGGGAGGGACATGGATATCCACCTGTGCCTGTAAAATGGATCAAGGTTGAAAAATCTGATAAACCACTGAAAAAAAGGTGTAGTTGAACTTGCAAGCCTTTGACTCAGTTAATTTGTCCTGTATTTGTGGCTAATACAATAATTTAACTAACACATTTTTGCTCAAAACAGACAAATCATAAATGTTCAAAGTGGGCATAAAAGTGGAGCAATAGAATTTATTTGGGGTCATGTTTCTAGTCACATGATACATTTAAGTCCAATTATTTTCATTTATTCTCAGTTTAGGTCTACACCATCTACTGTGAGGGAAAATGTGGTTTCTTAAGGTGTAAAAATGCTACTCCGTTAGCACTACATTGGTGACATACAGAGCTTTGTTTTTTAGACACTTGTAAAGAAAAGACAAAGTCATAGAAAACAAGAAACTACTTTGCAGTGGAGTGAAACCAAATGGATCTACATAAGAAAACATTACTGACAGGTGTGTTGTATCTGCAGTCACAAATAGTCTTGATGTCAATCTCTGTTGTTTCCTCTCTGGTTGAAGCCAAGCTTTCAACTAATCACCCTTTGACCTATGGAAAGCATCATCACCAAGGGGTGATGTGCTGTTGACTTGTTGGAAGACTTCATGCAAGCCTATTTTCAGAGGATCTGTACTGGTTGAATTTCCACAATCCTTCACTGTATAGACACAAATGGACACCAACGTAGAACCATAAATCCATCTTTAGTTCCTAAATGCTTCATTACATTAAACTTGCTATTGTTCACTACTGAACATGTACAATAGTTCACAGCAGGTTTATCTGAGCTTTTTTTTTTGCTAGAAAAAGCTGTTTGATAAGAATGGCGGTGAGCACATAAAGATGTTTCAAGTGAAACCAAAGGAAACAGCTGAAAGATGTTACAGGATTAGAATCAAGGGCTTGATTTTCCATCAGTTTGTTGACTGGACAGTAGGATTTTAGAGGGAGTACTCACTGTATGCATGTGAAGTAGATGTAAGTACACATAAAATTGTTGATAGGCATCCCTATGCACATTTGTCATATTTTGCGCATGCATGCATATTTCTGTGTGTGCTTACAGTATGCATGTGTGTGTGTTTGAGCCGTCAGCCAGCCGGTAGCCAGGCAGGCTATCCATAGTGATTAGTAGTAAAATTTTAATGGGGGATCCATACATATGTCTATCTGTCAGCTTTACGAGGGCGTTTATACAGGCGAGTCTCACCATGCCAGCCTGGACTGCAGACAGCCAGGACACAGACTCTGTTCAGCACACACACAGCCAGAGTGTCGCTTTCTGTCACGGTCTGTTTTAGCGGTGCCACAGGGACCAGTACTGTCACAGCGCTGTCAGCACCGGGTGCTCGGGGCCCTAAATGAAGGCATCAAGCGCTCTCATCCCCCCTGCAATAAAACCCAGTCAACAAGCCCCCGCCGCGGGCAACACATAATGGGCTTTTTATTTCCGTTTGGTCGCCCCAGCCTACGGAATTAAAGCCCAGTTTGGTGAATGGAGGACAAGGTGGTCTCAAGGTCACTGGGAAAGCTGGAGGGTGAGGACGACACCTTTAGGTTTCAAAACTGAGAGTCACACAATTCCTAGTTCATAGTCCTCTGAGGAATGCTTAAAGATGCAAAATAACGGTTAAAGTCAGCAGACAACATATCTAAAAAGTGTTTTATCTGGAAATGTGCTAATAATCATGGTGTGCTGAGCTAGAACAGCAAAGAGGCAGAAAATTGGGCACAAATCTCGATTAAATCTGACATTTTAGCAAGAAATGATAGAGAAAAAATATATTTTGACTCAAAAAATGTTCCAAGTGTGACTTCATGACAATCCTTATGTACATTAATTGAATGTATTTAGAAGCTAAACCAAATTTGAAATGCTTGAGATACTCCAAAATTTGATGAATATTTTTGTTTACTCTATAAAGTCATCAAAATATATAAAAAGTTTCTTAGTTCTTTGAATTGTAACAGTTTTAGAACCACCTCTCTAACAAACATTCCAAATATTGCATATTACTTTCAGCAGTCACAAGAGACCAAAACCTTGTTATTGCTGCATCATTTCTAGCTGAAAAGCTGAAATGAAGCTCCAAGTTCGCAGTCGCGCTAATTAGGAGTGTAGTTTGGCAGCTGCCCAACAAATCCACCGTGACCCCAGTGATCTCATTTACCCTACCTGCTTCATTTAGAAAGGAACAGGAAGCAAAGGATCTCTGCAGAAAAGGTTATGGGTCAGTTCATGTTGTTGTGTTAAAGTGCACAAACCGATGGTGTGTGTTAAAAACAAGCCGAGTGTGTGTGTGTGAAAACAGGATACTTCATGTGGTGGTATTCGGTAATGAGAGGAAAAAACAACAGAGGAACAGAGTGTAAACAGCGACAGGTGTCTGGTTAGGTTAGAATTACTAAAACAGACGTAAACACACACATTCTGCACACTTACACATCAAATTAGCGAAATTAAACCAGCAGAACTGAGTGCAGCAAAGATTTAGACGATATGAGACAGCAGCAGATATCAGTGACATGCTGATAGCATTTTAATGAAGGTCTATTTTTATCACTGGTATCTGGAAATAGCGTTATCTTATTAAGTCTACATTCAATGTTTAACGAGGTCCAATCGAGAAATGATGATTGTTAGTGTAACCATACAAGAAACTATAATGAGTCATCCATTTGTTTTTATGACTTTTCAACCCAGTGAGCTACAAATCAGGGAAAAAGGGATAACATTCCAAAAAGGAACGCAATTATCAAAAAAATCTTCTTTGTTTATTTTTGCTTTTTGAGCATTTTATAGCGATATTCAAAATATTTACTTCACCCCAAATACAGTGTATGAGAAACTCACGATAAAGCCAAAGGGATATATTTCTGTGTACTTTGGTCTTGGGCTGGTTTTCATTGTTTGGGATATGGCACATATGCTCACTGCTCAGTAGATTTCCTTCTTCCCACATCCAGGAAACAGAACACTGCCTATTCAAAAGTATCTGAACACCTCTGTCTCAACACTTTTGTGTATTTAGTCTGGGTTGTTTTTCATAGTTTGTTCTATTTGAAGGCAAATCTTGATGCAACAACATGCAGCATAGAAGTGCGCCTTCAACTTTGTGGCTACAGTTTGGGAAAGTCTTCTGTGTTTCGCCATAATAATGCCTCCATCTGCAACATTACAGGCCATTGTCTAATTGACATTTTTTCCCAGTTGTGTGTGTAAGACCTTGACTGACCTACAAGAAACTTCAGGACAATCCAGCACCTCTGGGGTGAACTGGCAAACCACTATTGCCCAAGATCGGAGCCTGACCTCAGTAATGTTCCTGTGATGAATGAGGGTAAACCCCTGCAGACAAGTTTTGAAATCTGGTGGAAAGTCATTCTGAGACTAAAAACTGGTAGGCAGATTAGTGCTGCTTATAGTTTGGGAATAAGATTTTCAGAAATGACATATAGGTGCCATCAGTGGGTGTTCATGTAGTTTTACATAGTGTACTTTCACAAGGGACAATGTTCGCTGTCAATTAAAGCAAGCCAAATGACAGAAATGGAAGTGGGAGGTTTTCTCTGACAAATAGACCTGGAAGAGATATGCTATTATGGAAGTGGCTAACCATCACTGAAGTACTTAGTGAATGTCTCCTGATAACGCAGCTAGACTCCCTTTTAGGTGATACTTTACTTAATTGAGTGTGAAACCTTTATCACTATCAAGACAGAGAAGCGGAAGAAGGATGGATAGATGAAGAAAGACAGAGGAGAGAAAGAGGATGAAGGAGAGGACAGGAGGGAGACTTACGAGAAAAGAAGAAGAGCAAAGAAAAGGTGGAGAAAGGAGGTGAATGAGTGTCCCTCAGCAGATGGAGTGGTCATATAGGCAGGTACCCTCCAAATGAACCTCCACCCCTCCCCTCGTATTAACCCCCATCCCCTCCACCCCCAGTATACTGAACCCCACCACTCCGTCATGCTATTACCTCCCTGTCTCTTTCATTATCTGCCGTGAACTCTAGGTAACCTCGTCGTGGCCATTCTTTATGTCACGGCCCGCAACGCGAGCCGTGATTTAGGCCCATCCAGTCCACCTAATTTGATTTCATCATCACGGGGTGCAGCGAGAAAGAGGGGGGAGGAGGGTTATGTTGTGGGAGAGGAGAGGGGAGAAGCAGAAGAAGGTGGAGGTGACGGCGGTGGAGGGTTCGGAGGGAACGAGGTAAGGGGATCTCAGGAGGGGGTCACATCAGTAAGCGCTAGCCGAATGACTTGAAGAGGCTAATAAAGTAATCAAGGCCTTCGTTACATGGCCATAATATTCGCCCTAAAACACTGATAACTATTACCAGGCCCAATCATTAGGCAACATTAATAGCTTTTTCCTCCTCTCTCCTTTCCTCTCCTATCCTCTCCTCTCTTCTCTTCTCCATCCATCCATCCCTGTCCAATACAACGGACACCATTCTAACACCCAAGCAGAACAACAACATCTGTGATTTGTGCCTCTAAACAACTTATGTTTACATGTTTGTGCTATGAAGTCATGAAGTCCACATACGGTGGCCATAGGATAACAACTAAAGTGGTACTTAGCTGATTTGTTTTTGTTCCCTTACCTTTACCAAAAGGCTATTATTGTAACCAAAACAGAGGTTCCCACATTTTAGAAAAGTAGCCATTCTTACCCAAACTGTGATGTTCCCATAAATCTAATGAATCTCTTTTTGTTCTTTATCCTGTTCAATCTTTACTCATGCCACTGTTATATCATAAAACATCTGTAAAACTTTTGGAAAGCCCAGACAAACCAGTCTGCTGATAGATGCTGTTCGATCAGATAACGCTTCTGTATAGTGAGCAAGGCCAACATAATTTTTAACTTCATTTGGAGGACTTGTTGTTTTCGATGATGAAGTCTCTGATGTCGATTAAAAGAATAGCTACAAAGTTGGAAAATTGTTGTTTTGTAAGTCCTTCAACTTAATTTTAAATGAGTGTTTACTGACTGATGAAGTATGAACAAGAAAGACAGAAACTGTGACTTAAAGCTGCTGTCCGGAGTTTGAATCGCAGCGTCTCCCAAAACACTGTTGGTCCCACCCTCCGTCCCTCTGATTTTGCCCCTTTATTTGTGCACGCGCGCAGTACATGAGAGAAGTGCCCGGAGTGCTGCAGCATCTTGCCTGTTGTGCTGTTTTCCCCTCTTCTACATTTAGTACATTTAGTAAATAATAAAGGAATTACGTTAGAATGCTGTATTGAGTCTAACTTGTCCTAATACCAAAATAACATAAATCTGCTAGGACGAACTAGTAAAGTTTCAATATGTGATTACACTCGTGTATCCCTCTCGATTACGTTGTTTATCAAACTTAGTGCATTTACGCGTGTATATGTGTTACATTGTTTATTTATTTCTATCTAGAGTTCAGAATTGCATGACTCCTCTGACGAAGAGTATGTCCCAGACGCCCCAACATCTTCCTCCAGAGGTCGGGCATCTAAACGAAGCCGTCAGGCGGGCTACGGAAGCCGTGGTCGGGGAGCGACGCGAGCACCCCGAGCCAAAAAACGTCCTGCAGTCTCTTGGCCTGACAAGCCGTGGGACTGGTAACTTTTCTGGAAGTTGCTGAGCCCTGATGCTCTCTCCTCCACAAGCAAAACAAATGTGCACGCGGTTGCGTAGTGCGTAGCTCGCCCACCTCCGCATGGGCTTGCTTGCTGTGCGCGTAACCGTTGATTGACAGCATGACAAAGCTGAAGCTCGAACTTGATTGGTCGGCAGCGACCGGCGCTTTTTGGAATAACATGGGGGTCTATGAGAGGAAGGCGGAGCTCAGGAATAAATTTTCATATCACGTTATACTAACTTTATATTATAGTATCGAACTAGACTAACACATTTAAGCTTTGTTAAAAAATGATACATACATTGAAAACAAACAGAAACTCCGGACAGCAGCTTTAATCTTGTAAAATGACTGCACACAACTCACAGAAAATAGATGTTAGCTGAAAAATACAGCTATTCTCAAAGGGAGAGTATCACGGTTGGGTTGGGATAGATGTTTGAGAACAAAGACTGTCACATGGGAAGCCTGTGTTTTGTAAAGTTGGGAATTTTAACATTTATGTCTATGGGGATTCTTTTGGAGTCCGTCTCAAGTGGACATTCGAGGAACTGCAGTTTTTGGCACTTCTACATTGACTTCATCTTTGAACCCTAGAGGTTGCTGCTTAGCCTAGCTTTGACTGAATACTAACTACAGCGGTGGCAATTAGAAAACATCGTCAGTTTTAGGAGTGAAACACAAACATTGGAGCGTAATTTTGATCGAAAATGCTTTTTTTTTTTTTACTTTATCTTAACCATTTTCAGGATTTCTTTACACAATATGTCATATGTTGCACCAGTTTTATCATTCAGCATGCAGAGTAAATATATTGTCTATTTATCTGTCTGTTAATATCATTTATCAAAGTCAGCTCATGTGTCAATTAGCCAATACAAAGGAGGAAACACCTGTACAGCTGCCAATACCATGCTACCCCCACTGACATGTCCTCCACTTCTGCAGCCTTATACACACAGACACACACAATTGTAGACACATATTCAAGCCGACAGACATGAAGCCTCCTCTGTTTCACATACAGACACAGACACTGTCATTGCAGGGTAATCATCAGCCATTAGGATGCACGGAGAAAGACAACAAAGCAAAGTGTCTTCGTAGTCAAACTGGTTATTATCTTTCGCTCAATACACCGTAAAGGAAAGGAAGGAACACAGAGAGGTGGCTGTGGTAAGGCCATATGTGTAGTTAACTTCCACTTGAGCTTCAGATGAAATTATGTTATGTCTTTGTTAGCCTGTTATGGTAAAGAGGAGGGTGGAGACAGAGAAATAGAGACATTCAGAGAGAAAGTCTAGACAGAGAGTCAGAAATGATGCTCTTATCCCTTCCTGTGTTGCGCTCAGAACGCTTTACGTTGCTGGTCAATGAGTCCCAAAAACAAACTGCCAGCTTGTGTTTGAATTGAAGTGCAAGTGCAATGAGGCATCTAATTCAACTTAACAGGATAGTCTGTATACAAACCATCTTTTGGAGGGTAGGGCTTAAAAGAAATAAGTCACAGGCTTGAATACGAGACACCGATTTAATACAAATCTATAGGTAATGACATCAGTAGCTTTTTCACGTTGAAAACGGGAACCATCTATCAAAGTCAGAGTTGAGGAGAACGCCTCTTCACTCTTCAATATAAGTCTTTGACGGGAACAACATGGTAATGCATAACGATCGCTTGAATGTGATTATCTTCCAGAGGGGAAAAATGGCCATCTATTTTCAGTGTGTATGAGAGTGTTGGAGTGCTCGTAACAAAGTCAACCCAGACACTTGTACAAACCTCTCCTCCTCTAGAAAGGGTTATTTATGCTCTATATGAGTACTCACTCACACACACAAACACAAACACAGACACAACACCACAATACATAGTAGCTGAAAGTTACCGTGGCAATTCACCAGTCAGTCAGCCAAATGGAAGCTATGGCCATTCAGTTGTGTTGAAGCATGTGCTGTTTTGTTGTTTGATTATAAATATATGTTTGTGTGAAAGTGCATTAAGGTGTGCACGTTCCAATTTGTGTTTGTGAGAGCAAATATATGTATTTAATCTACTATAACCCAAGTAACAATTTTAGTGGTGATGTGGGAGTCAGATTTTAAAAAAAAAAGTCCTATATCAAGAGCATTTGTTGAAAGCAATAGTTTGATATCTAGGCATTTTACTAATTCACTTTCTTGCTAACAGTTAGATAAGAAATTTGACACCAGTCTCACATCTGTGCATCAAAACGGAGCTAACTGGAGGTGATTAGCTTAGCATAGGAGCATGGGAAAACAGTTAGTTGGATATGTCTAATAGTAAGTCACAGACTTCAATACAAGGCACAGCTTTAATGCAAACTCACAGTTTACAAAATAATACATATCTTATTTGTGTATATATTTTTTTTCCAAATGTGCAGGATGTAGCAATGGCTGCTGTTTGCCTGTTAGCCTCACAGTTAAAGCAGGCTGCAGGAAGTCACTGCTCTCAGTCACTGAGAGCCAAGTAATAGCTCACAATAGAATAATAACTTGCTAAGTGCTAATTAAGGAGCTCGAGAGCTGCTGGTATCCCTATGTTTTAACTTTAGGAGGAGCTTTTCTTGCCATTTCTATCTGCTTCCATTTTTTATTCCAAGCTATGCTAATTTCCTCCTGGCTCTAACTCCGTAGTTAATTCACAGACATGAGAGCGGTATCGTGGAGTCACACATGTCAACTTATATGGAATATCTTATACAGATTTCTGATATTTAAGTTGCTTTCAGACACCTAAAATTATACAGATTACAAAAAAAAAATCCTTGTCAACATATTTGCATGTGTGGTGAAAATTCAAGCTCAGTCAGGTGGTGTGCTACAACCTTCAGCAGATTGTGTTGTGCAGTGATGTTGGAAAGCAGAGTTTCAGTCCTGACCGCATTGGTGGAGGTGTCACCTGTGGCTGATTCTCCCTCTGATACACATTCTTCTGAAGCTTTGCAAAATGCTCCCTGGCATCATATGCACCAGACGCTGCCACTGCGATGTTTAACCCACAGACTGTGCAGTGTGTGTATTATTCTTTTTTTTTCTGGTACAATCATGCAGTTGAACATGTCTTGTTGTTGACTTTTTTGTTCATATCCAGTAGCGTTTTTAGAGCCTACGGATTTTCAGTGAATTTCGTGGATTTACCTGTATTCATCAGATGGCACAGATGGGCATCTGAAGCAATCCAGTGCAGCAAAAAATGCAAATTACAAAATTCTTAAACTTTTGCTTTACAGAATAATAACTGATGAGATCTGAGAACACATGACTTTGGGACAGCTGAGTCTGACAAGGTAAGAAAGTCTGATAAATTGCATACAAAAAGACAGTTTAACCAGAATTCCCGCAAAATTGTCATTTTGTTCACCAGAAATCTAGTTAAACTGACTTATTTGGCATTCAAGCTGATGTTTGTGTGCATAGCTATGGCAAGCACAGTGGAACAATTAACTTAGTGAGTAGGAATGTCAAAAATAAGAGGCATAAACACCCCAAAACACCCTGTAAGCCTGTAATAATTTGCCTGCATGCATTATTATTATTGTCAGTGCACATTTTTTTCCAAATAATTCCTCTTAAGTGAAAAGCATCGCTGCTTCGGCGGCGCAGAAAACATCCAAAAACGTGACACTTCAATGACGACTAAATATTTAATCAGTGCCAGTTATTTTCTGCCAGGTTGTGCCTCCATCTGGGTAGCAGCCGAGCGTAAGCGCATGTGTGTGTGTGTGTGTGTTTGTGTGTCATGTGTGTGACCTCAAAATGAAGCATTAAAAGAAAGGACTGTCTGCATTCCTCTTTGTGTTTCTCACACACTCAGTTCTTTTGCGCTTACACTGGCATCATTACTACAACGCTGCTGTATGCAAAGACCATATGTTCAATTTAGCAAACGCCAAGATATCATTGATAATGATTACTCCGATGATGATGATGATGTGTGCATAAAGAGGGAGAAACCTCGAGGGCGGGGTGCGTTGCGTGACTCATTGTGTAGCTTATGGAGTATGTAGGTGTAATCCAAAAATCGGTTTCTGCACATTCTGCTATTGTATGTAATGTCCATGTGTTCAATTTATTTAAAGGGGATAAATACGTGAGGAATACGTGTTCATTTAGAGGGTGTCGGAATCACTCTGGCGTGCTCCGTTTTGAATATGTGCACGTTATAAATCAAGTGTTTTAACCCTTATAGCGTTCCAATTCAGTGCTCGGGTGCAATTTTTTTTGTTGGATTTATGGACAAATGAAAAAGAAGAGAGGGGGAAAAAAAAGGGTGACTTACCTATGAGGAGAAGCCAAACAGAGGGCGAACAAGGCACATGGAAAACAGAGAGAAATTGAGACAATGTTAGGAACATTACTAAGCAACATATGGCCTGTAGTTCCACGTCCAGCCTCTCTGAAACCATGTAATGATCTTTATATGAAAAGGACTTACTTCACAGCGCCGCAAGATGACCGTAAATCCTAAGTCACATTATTCTCCACCACAGTAATTATGTGAATAGCATGCATGTCAACAGTTATATGTGTCCTGTTTGAGACTCTGTGTGTGTGTGTGTGTGCAGAGTTTTTTAATGCCACCCAGCAACACAGAAAAACCTTGTTAAATTCAAGTTGGGAACAGACGTACTCTCCAATGCGACCGCAACCTCCCTCCTCCTCCCTGTCGCTCCTCTCCCTCCCCTCCTCTTCCTCCCCCCTCTCTCCTTACTGTGGTGTAAACACAGATTGTTAGGTTAGGGGTTAAAAGTGTTGTGCTTAGATTCTCTCAGCACTAATCTGATTTCTCCTCTCTTTGCGCGTCTATATTTATTTGGTTTTGTCAACACTCACGTCTCCCTCTCTCTCCCCCCTCCTCTCTCTCTCTCTCTCTCTTTCTCCCTCTCCTTCTCCCTCTCTCTCTCTCTCTCTCCCCTCTGCCAGTGTATTGATCGCTGCTAATGGATTGGCTCTGATTCCGGAGACGTCTAACATGCTTTCCTATCCTCTTATTTTCACCCGGGGAAATCAATGAGGAAAGGCCTGCAAATTTAGACAGGATCAGGTTTTAAGGAATCTACAGTGAGCCACAGCCCACCGGAGTGTGAGGGAGGGAGGGGAAAAAAGGGGAAGAGAGTGTGTGTAGGTGAGCTGTTAATGACAAACAGTATGTGGCTTTATGTGAGAGATGCACGTGTTGGCAGGGATTTTGCGGTTTTGCTCCATTTGATGATCTCAGCGAGGCAAACGACTGTTGATAAAAACACAAATCAATGAGCATTTTTGCTAAAACTTTCAAACTGTTTATGCCCCCTTAATGTAAGTCGCCTTTACTGTATACTATGCATCATTTCATGCGCAGAGTCACAGTTTGCGCCTCTCAACCTCATATTGGTTAGATTGAACAGGTTGATTTACACTCAAACATCTGCTATAAAACACTCTAAATTTGAATTCGAAATACACTGAACATCAGTGTGAGATTTATGTCGGCTATAAAAATGTGGTAACTATATTCTGCATATAAAAGAGTGGATAATTTGATATGATGTGGGTTCAGTCTCAATCGTGACCCTGCATTCATTTCTACATTATGTGTGCGTGTCGCTGAAGACAGGTACATTTACTCAAGTAACATACTTAGGGACAATTTTGCACGGTACTTGTAGATGATTGTGGAATTTGTATTTTGATGCCTGTTAGACTACATTTCAGAGCCAAATAATATAACTTGACTTCCATATTTTTTTAGAGAGCTGAAGATATTAAATATTACGATAAATCTGCAATGTGTAGAAAATATTTTGCATGGGAAGTATGTTTATTTGTGACGTGCAAATGCAGTTTGCCATTATTTCAAGTCAAATTGTGACTCCTCAGTGTCGTTGCATTGTAGTATTGCTACTTTTCCTTATAATGCTTGGTAAGTAATCCAAGCACCTTCTTATTTAAGAAAAAAAGGCAAAGAGCCTCTATCTTAGGTCTTGTGCACACTATAACAAACATTTTCCTCTATGTTTGAGGCCCTCACCCACACACAAATTGTTTTTTAAGTCACTTGAATTTTCAAACATCTTCTAAAGGGCAGATTTTTTAAAAATGTTATGTTTATGTGAATGTACTGTATGTCTGGTTTATAAAATAAAGAGTTTGGGAGATAACTATGTCACAACTCATTCCTGCATGCCCATGTGCTGTTATTTATAATGAGCATGAGCCTGAAACAACAATAACAGATGATATATACTGCATATATAAACAGCTTTTTTTTCTCGTAAGCACACAAAAGCCTGTTTTCATCCACATTTGCTGTTAAAAGCCCGCAAAAACGCCACAATGACAGAATGTTCCTCTCTCCTATTTGATGTATTGTTGATGTAGACTGGCCAAGGATGCTTATTACTGCGTTTCTAGTCATTGTTGTCATGTCACGTGCACAGAGATACTTGCAAAATGTGAACATGTTTTATATTTTTACTAAACTTAAAGGAAAGATATCCATCCAGAAACGTACTAGTGCAGACGAGGCCTCGGTGTGATTTTCCTGAACATGTATTGACCGGATGCACCCACATGTCCACATGCTTCGCAACTATGAATAGAAAGTTAGACATCAATCGGTGAATACATCATCCACGCTGACACACCATTTAGCATCTCTCTCTGATTCTCTCACAGCGAACCTCTCCTCCTCGTTTCCTTCCTCTCTCTGTCTTAATCACACGACAAAATGGCCAACGTGAGAGTGTGATCCTGCTCGGCTCCTTTGACCTTCATTCACTGTGTGGCTAAATTTGCTGATGTGACTGCACAAATAAACATGCACGCACACACACACACACACACACACACACACACACACACACACACACACACACACAGTAGGATGAACATGGACAGAGACAGAGGTCCCCACTGCTGCTCAAACAACGGATGGAGCTGTGTAAAATCTGAGAAGGTAATCAATGACCAATGAGGAGTGTGACTCTTTGTGTGTGGGTGTGGGTGTGTGTGTGTGTGTGTGTGTGTGTGTGTGTGTGTGTGTGTGTGTGTGTGTGTGTGTGTGTGTGTGTGTGTGTGTGTGTGTGTGACAAGCAGGGGGCAGAAGGGCCCAGCAGGTTTGAAACTCTATCCCGGGGCCAGATCATTTATAAATGGGAGGATATTGATGACTTGGGTGTGTGTGCATGCTGATGTACGTGTGTGTGTGTGTGTGTGTGCATGTGCAGGGAAAAAGATTGCTCCTGAGTGTGTGCGTAGGTGGGAAGATATCAATGTGCTCCCTGCCTCTTCACACAGCAGAGCAAATTGGAGAAGTTGTCAGGAGTCACAACACGAGGGGCCAGCCAGGGGACGAAGAGGGCTGCAGGCAGGACGGCGCTGGAGCTGGTGGCTGATGTGAGGAAGGCCCAAAGCATGATGGGATGGGGAATGGATGGGGATGGGACTGTGTGTATGGAGTCATTTTGAAATCTTGATTTCCTTAAAAACCCATCGAAACTCTGTGAATCTACTTCCATCTACGTTGGCAGAAAGGGTGTAGAAATGAAATTGTGAACCTGGAATGAGGCTAAATTGTTCATTAAGATTTTTTTTTTTCTCTTGCGGCTCATTTCTCTGAAGTCTGGGATGTGGTCAACCTTCTACAACAGCTGCTTAATACCCAGTGGATGTGAACTTACTGCCAAACAGATTTGGGTGCTTTTTAAGTGTTGCACACCTGCATGTTAATGCTTGCTGGAAGTGACTATTATTTTGATATATAGCCTAGTCACTGAGTTGAAACATGTCTTGACTATTACAGATGAACAAACTTTAAAATGGCATTTCAAAATGAAGACAGTCTCTATTCAGGCAAGCACTTTAGCACCGTTCCAGAAATGGAAATCACTTGATCATTTACTTACAGTAGGTGCGTGTTTGCTGGCACAAATTTTAAGCAGGAGGTTGGTTGGTTGTAGAAAATAAAGCAGGTATTTCCCACAAAGGGAGGCAATGCCTGTTATTGCCGGTAATCTCTGTCTTGCATTGTCTTAGTTTTCCTTCCAGAAAAAGGTCACATAATAGAAATATGACGAATCAGAGAACGACGTGACAGTTTACAACCAATACCCACTTTCCGTTGGATTTGAGTCACTTTTGACCCATGTGGCGCACCAAAGGAAGTTTGATTGTGCCAAAATTAAGACAAATAGTGATTGGTGGACTTAACTTCCTTAAATGAGCATTCAAGAAATGTAAGTTTATGCTACTGGTGGCGATGTTGAATAGGCAAAAACTGCTGGTGATCATCGTCCTCTCTAAGTTTGACCAGCAGCTTTCTCAAAAGCCTCCATTTGAAATCCTCCATCCTAAAACATCTGAGTAATGTGGGCACTAAGTTGCAAAAGTTTTGTATTTGTTTAATTGTAACATGAATTGCAACAATTAATTCTCCAGAGAAACTGTCATTCCTCCAACATGTGGACTTCAATATCTACAAAATGACTCCAAGTTTTTGGTAGATTGATAAATATTATTGACAGTGTCCATCAACTGCTAGTGTCCATTCATTCAGGAGTTTAAAATGTTGAACAGAAATGGGCAGATCTTTGATTGCTACCAAAGAGTTAACTCATCATCATTATATACAATCAAACCACAAATAAGAGCCAAGAATTGTATCTTCAGTATGTGATCTGTGTCTTTCACCTGGAATCTGATAATTCCATCTTGGATGAAATCTTGGAAACAAAAAACATTAAGCTCGTTCATGAAGAGATGATGGAGACGATGGAGGATGCAGAGGGGTGTTTCTCTGCTCAAAACTCCTCCCTCTCCTGAGAGCTGTTCCAATGACACCCACCTCCCCCTCCTCACCCATCCATCCCCTCCACCTCCCCGCAAACACTTTCACTCTCCCACACAGCAACAGAGTGGCTGCCGCTTTGTCCCCTTACACAAACATTCCCAGAGAAAAAGGGGGCAGAAAACCATTTACCCCCTTTTACTTACTAACCCCCGACACCCCCCACTCCACCTCCCCTTTACTGCCCCCCTTGGAGGTTGTATTGGGGCAGAAAAGGGTATCCTGCCTCACTTTCTCCCTCCCTGTTTTTTTCCTCCCCCCAGTTTCACACACACACAAACATGCGCACACATCCAAACTGAACCCACCCGGTCAACAGCTGTACATGAGGTGACAAATTGGGGTCTTTGTCTGCTTAAAGGGAGGTGGGGGAACCCCTACTTTGCACACCCACACACACACACACACACACACACATTGAGCCATCCACCTCTATTGTGGGCAAGTTCCATTGCACACCAGACAATAGGCATTGCCCCCGATGTTTAAGAGCAGAAATATGGTGGTGCCTTTGTGGGAGGTAGAGAGCTTCAGTTCATTGAGAGAGTGATATAGAGACAGACAGATTAACAGGGAGAAAGACAGAGAGTGCATAAGGCAGAGAAAGAGGGAGCGAGACGAAGAAAGGAGGGAAAGATGGATCAGCCGTTCACGTGGAATAGATGGAAATTGTATGAAGCAAGAAAAGCAAGAGATAACATTCAGCCCAGAGAGTGGTTTAAAGCCAATGTGGTCACATAAGGAAAATAAGAGTCCCTACACTGTGATAATTACCTTTAATTAAACATTTTTTGAACTTACATCCAGTACATTAAACTGCTGGCATCCAGGCCTCAAATTGGCAAATTAAGTGAATGTGGGGAAGGAGGTTAGGATGGAGACAGGAATTTAAACTTCACTCATTTTTTTCGGTTGCTGTGGCAGGGTCGGTTACAAATGAGTCTCGACAAAGCTCATAAAGATGCCCAGAATAGACCCGGCGTCTCACCACACTGATTATTACCCCGCTGGCTTCTCAGCTACACACGTGTTCAAAAGAAGTGCTACTACTACTAATGCAGTTAATATTATTGGTCCTTTCACAGCTTTTGCTACATTTACGGCTAATGCTGTTATTATGACTGCTAATAGGCTTCTTTTTATTTAGTTACCATTATAAAATCTATACAAGCTTTGAAGGAATGCCAATCTATCGCACCAAATTGCAATTTTTCTCAGTAAAACACTACTTTCCACTTAGTTTTCACTTTAAATGAAAGTGTTTCTTGCTAAATAAGAAGGTTGGTTTCACCCAAGTATCTTAATGCAAAGATTAGAGGGAGGGGAAGAGGTAAAATGTGCTGATTAGTGGATCTTTGTGATAACCTGCTAATCAAGTTCTGGTTTCTCGTTCCAATGTCACGTTTCTGAAGAAAGTCCACACCAGATTCACTTTCTCAAGTAATTCTTTCCCACATTGTCCTCACTTTTAGATTCCATGCCTAATAATTAACGAAATATTGTCAATCTTGAGCTACTTAACGCTTGATAAACTTCCCACAGCTGAAGTGAGGCATTCAGAAGCTCTGAAAAGGGGCTCGGTGACAGTCTCTGGAACCCAGGTTACCCAACACACACATGCATATACATAACCCGGCTGAGGTGGGCTGACCCTCGAGGTGAAAGAGCTAAGCGTTTGACAGACTCCACCTCTTAACTTGTTAACTTGCTAATTAGACCTCACAGTCACTTCATGGGACCGGACAATAGACTGCAGGCTGAGCGATGAGCAGGCTGTGATGTGCGCGCACACACACACACACACACACACACACACACACACACACACACACACACACTAACCCTAAAAGCTAACAACCCCCCATACACTCTCTACTGATGTGACCACCTGCCCCCTCTTGCTCTCCAAAGAACAGTGTGTGTTTGCCTTTGTGTGTGTGTGTGTGTGTGTGTGTGTGTGTGTGTGTGTGTGTGTGTGTGTGTGTGTGTGTGTGTGTGTGTGTGTGTGTGTGTGTGTGTGTGTTTGTGTGTGTGGTGGGGTGGGTTGATGATGATCTGGGGGTCCGGTTGTTGTGTGTGGGGTCTTGTTGCCACGGGAACGAGGCGGGACTGATATATAGGGTGAAGGATGCTGTCCCCTCTCCCTTTACTTCTACATGTCTCAGTGTCCCCTTTATACACACGACTATAGCCAGCAGAAAAGAAGCAGGGATAATGTGTGTGTGTCGGTGTGTGTGCACGGTGTTTGCCCAGTGGTCTCCAGATCGGGGCTAAACGGGGTTAAACATCTATCCATGTTAGAGTCCTGTTCTCAGAGTTCTGTCATTAGCCCGCAGCTTAGAGAGCTATTACTGACACAGCTGCTGCTGCTCGCTGGGTAAACACACACTCATCCACACACGCATGCACACACACACATGCACGTACACAAATACACTCTGTGGTATAGCGAGTTGCCCACAGGGGACTGTGTGTACTGTCTGTTTGTGGAGCAAGGTTGCCAAATATCACAGGGCTAAAACAGTCAATGTCCAACTGGCATCCAGTCGTTGGTTTTGTCCAAATGTGTGTATGGGTATGTGTGTGTGTGTCTGTGTGTGTGCAAAAAAAAAAAAAAAGAAAAAAGGAAGGCATTAATCAACTGTACTATAAAGCAGTCATTTGCTGTGTTTTGCTTTGGCTTTAATATAGAGCAAAACAGTTGGCTGATTAATCAATCAGTCGATTGGCTTTTAAATTAATCAGCAACAATTCTGATCATTTATCAACCTCAAAATGAAACATTCTATGTCTCCAGCTTCTTGTATGTGAAGATTGGCTGCTTTTCTCTGTTTTCTTTGATAAAAATGGGAATATATTTGGTTTTAGAGTGCTGGTTGGATAAAACAAACTGATTATGTCAGTGTGGGCTTTGGACCACTAAAAAATCTTAAAGAAGAATGAAAAAACGGACAAAAGTCTGGTAATACATGAAGGGAAAAAAGGCAAGAAGTCTTCAAAAATTGTTTTCAGTTGGCCAAGTTGAAATTAGGCTTTTATGTCTGCTGGTACCAGACATGTTTCATGGTATCTGGAGGTAAAGACAACAAATCAGCTGATCACTCATGAGAGTTAAATGTTTGCGACATCAGAACTTATTCGAAACAGGTGTTTCCATCACCCTTTTTGGTCTTTTTCAAAAAAGTCAAAAGCTAAACCAAGTGTTAAAATCAACTTCTTCTAAGTTGGGGCACTGGGACCTCTAACAGCTTAATCCAGCCAGCTGAGCTACAATCCAATAAATGACTGGTGGATAAAATAGTACAGACGGCTCAGAGCACCATGTGAGTGTCAGAGTCGTGCACCTTCATCCTCCTGCCTGGAAGAACCTACAAACATTTACTGGAAATAACTCGATAAAAACAACCTGCCCTGTAGAGTCGGCCCTCACAGGAGGTGTTTGTAGCTCCCTTTAGCCTCGTGGCATCTGGGAGCGCCGTGGGGAGTCTGTGTGTTAAATAAATGACTGGGGAGTTTAGCCCATGTGCTAACCATGTTAGAATAACACGAGCAGCGCTGGCCCCGCCGGGCAGCGCTCAAGCCTAACACAGGGCTCTTCCGCTGGGTCGCCTCCCCCGGGTGAAGCCCAGGCTCCACCCGGGGCCTTGTATATTTTTCCCTGGCTGCCTCTTTATTTTCCCTCAGCTGAAACCAGTCAGATCAAAGAATGCCTTAACCTTCTGTCCTCCCGTGCCTTCATCCAGACCTACACCGACTGCTTTTTTTTTCGAGCCACCAAGGTTGAGAGACGAGGAATGGATGCCAGGGAAGGTGTAAAGAGTTTGACTACTCATCTGAAACAACTGGCTGTACCCGGAGGGCTTTGAGCTTTATGACCGCAGGGGAGAAGAGGAAAAAAGATGGAAAGAGAGCGAGAGGACAAGAGAACGGAGAGGGAAGAAAAACAGGCCAGATGCACAGTCAGTTGAGATAACATGGGAACCAAAAGGCCGTATTCTTCGTGGAACTTTCGCCTGCACATTTTGACATTATTTATGAAAACACAGGTTGTTGCACTAACATCCTATCTGAACAGGTTATTATATGTATGTGTCTATGTGCATGTGTACTTTTAAGATCTGTGTGTGTGTGTGTGAACATGTGTGTCCTCATTTGTCCTCCAACTGAGCTGTTGTTGCAGACAGTAGCCATTTTCAGCTTACAGGGCCCTTCATCAAAGCTTCAAACCCACCCATGGTCTTGCTTGCTTGTTACACACTCTCTTTAGCATGTGTGTGTGTGTATGTGTGTGTGTGTGTGTGTGTGTGTGTGTGTGTGTGGCTGCCAAGCTAACGAGGCACTAGGTATTGTTACAGGGGCTCACTCCAACCGCACCATGAGCAAGCCATTACACCAATAAGCCTGCATCATTTCCAAAGAATCCAATTAAATTTTGGTCTTACAGCGCTGCACTCTGAAAACACAGATTTTCTCCATTGAGAATGTGCAAACACACATATTATACACACACAGACACACAAAATGTCTCAGACACAGCGCACAGTATCTTTTCCTCTTTATCCTTACTTTGCTTGCGTTTTCTATGTGTTTGCGTTTCAACAAGGGCAGAATAAACCACTCATCCAGCTGCCCATGGACATGATATCTCTGTATTTGTGGTGACTCTCTCTCTCTCTCTCTCTTTCTGGATCTTTCGGCCGGTGTTGATCATCCCGTCTTTGTCTGTCTCTTCAGAAGTACTCAATATCGCTTCTTCTTCTTTCTTTTTTCCACCTTCTTCCTTCCACCAGCTTGTCTCCGTCTCCCCTCTTCTATCCCTCCCTCCTTTCCTCTCCACCGATTCTGGTTGGCATCTGTTAAGCTGCTAAAGAGAGAGCGCGTTTGCATGCGTGTGTGTGTGCATGTGAGAGTGTGTGTGTGTGTGTGTGTGTGTATGGATGTGGTGGTCTTGCTGGGTTGGATTTGAACAAGCCCATGCCTGTTCTGCCCCGGTGGCCTATGAAATGAGAAAGGCAGCCACTGTGCTGCAGACCTCCACTGATAAATCTACCAGGGTTACCCCCTCTATGCGTGCATCTGCATGGATGTGTATGCGCCGTGTGTGTCAATTGCATGTGTTTGCATATGTGTAGGCGAGCATGCATGTAATGTGCGCGCATGTATGTGCGAGCAGTGATCATCTGTGTTTGCATCTTCAGCTCCGTGACGCCAGAATAGAGATTTGGAGAGATTTGATTTCACACACCCCAAAGCCAAATGTGTATGTGAGTGTGTGAGTGTGTGTTTGTGTGTGTGTGCTTGCGCACCATGTGGTGTAATCTCCTGTCATCGCCTTAAATGCATGACATTAAAACGCCACCGAGTCGATTCTTCTTCAGACATTTGTGTGTTCTTTTTTTCTTCTTCTTGTCGTTTCTCTCATTTTTATCCGTGCGCACATATTCGTCTCGGGAGAATTAGAGGTCATGTTACCAATCTATGGAGCACTCAAAGACGGAGTAAAGAGAGGTAGACTGAGACAGAGGCAGACAGAGAGAGAGAGAGGGGTATACTGAGAGCACTCAAAGCCTGGGGTTACCTTGCTTATGACAGCGAGGTCAGATATTGAAGAGGTGAAGTCAATACAACACACCATTTAGCAGCCATATTCATCTGAGGACGGCTTGTAGAGGAAAGAAAGAAAGAAAGAAAGAAAGAAAGAAAGAAAGAAAGAAAGAAAGAAAGAAAGAAAGAAAGAAAGAAAGAAAGAAAGCATGTTTGTGGTGTAATAGTACACAGCATGCATATAAAAACTAAAAGGTTGCAAAGATATGCTACTCAGACCTTGTCACATACAGAGAATTTTAATTGTCATAGTTTCATTTTTCACATTAATGGTGCTGTAATATACTTGCATTTACGATATTTCAAATATATATTGATTTAAATATTGATATCATGTTAATAATACACAAATTCTAATATCATAAACAATCCAGTGCAACTAACAGAGTAAAATTATAGTTACAGATTGTTTCTTCACCTCCCTACACTCACATTTTAAGTGGAATTAATTTGTCATGAAAGAGAAAAAAGGCGCCATAAACCAAGTCAAAGATGAATTTCAACTTTTTGGTATGACATTTTATCATACTTAATTTCATTAGGTTTGGTAAGAATTCTTGATTTAAAGAAAATATGTTTAAGCTATAAAGTTTCAGGTTTACAGTTTTATACAAGGAGTATACTATGAAGTTCCAAGCTATATGTAACCTTTATACAGCTTGTTAGCAAACACTGATAAGAGAGACTGATGTGATCATACCCTTAACTACGCAGAACTTTAAGCGTTATTACAATCTAAATTAGTGAGTTACATAAAAAAAAAAATCTCCCCCGTACAGTTGTCATGATCGGGGAAATTAACTTTAGAAAGCAAAATATTTTTGGTACCAGGCTGTAAACATGTTTATTTCTTCTATAAAGTTGGACATTTGAACGAGGGAATCTATGAGGACTGACTCTCTTTTGAAGCCACCCCCAAGTGGCAGTTAGAGGTACTGCAGTTTCTGGCACTTACGTATTTTTCAGCCCTGTAGGTGGCCACTTCTCACTGAAATCTGAACACTGACAATTCTGTGACAGCTGACAACAAATGACTTATGCATTCAGGATACAAAGTTTACAAATAAAATGTCCGTTGCCATCATGACGCACCACAAGCATTCTGATTAGAATCCTTTCCTTCACTGTCTAACTTGCACATTTTTCATTGTTATGAGTTCATGGAATACAGCCAATCATCACTATACTCATACACATTTATGTAAATTGTTTAAAATCTATTTATTTTTCATTCATTCAGCCAATGTGCTTAGACAAACACTATTTTACACTTGCCTTTTTTTAGATTGCAATAATGACAATAACGGCTATATTCATCCATAGCATGAATTTTGATTAAAACTGGACTCAGAGTCTTGATTTTTTTTTTTCTAAATAGAGACAGGAGCATTCTCAGTAGTCCACTCTGTGAATAATGTTGTATGTAAGCCTTTCATACTTTTACACCTTCTCACAGCATATTGTATGCACCTGTTACTGATATAAAGGAGGTCTTAAAGTGTGCGACTGTTTCAACATCACTGGAGCTGCTCTACTGCTGCATGAGGAATGCTACCATCACCCTGACTCTCACCAAGGGGATCGTTCAACAAAGCAAATGTTGTCACACACACACACACACACCGGTGCACGCACAAACACACTTACGTAAGCACACATCTACTCAAACCCACACTGTAATAATTCATGCGGAGAGGCATGGTCCACATCTTGTATCTTCAATGCACACACACACACACACACGAGGGTGTTGGGGGTCATTGAGGTGTTTTTTATGAGCGAGGGCCTGTTCCTTGTCTGCCATATTTTACCTCCTTAGTGTGCATGTATGTGTGTGTGTGTGTCTGTGTGTAACAAAAATAGGAGGGAAAAAAAACAGCCCAAGACATTATCTTCAAGCCATGACAGCTGTAATTGTGGAGCACATTAAAATGGGTGCAGGGTGACACCTCTAACCACCTTCTATTAAGAAACACACACTCTCAGACAGCAGCCCTCCCCTCCTGATCGCTCTCTTTCACACAGACACACACATAAAGGTGGCTTCATTGTGGTCAAACAAGGAAATGAGCATCTCCAAGCCCGTCAAAGCTGAGTGCTTTGAGGAGGACCGGTCTGACTAATGTGTACATGTTGATGTCTTGATTATATGTGTCAAATATCTGTCCATATCCCTCAATAGACAGGTTTGCCTGGTAAGAAAATGGAGAAAAGACGTCCTTTACACAGAAAAATAAGCAGAGAGCAGAAAGAGAGAATGAAAGAAGCAGCCCTGCCAGTCCCAGCAGAACAGATTCTGCTTCTTTTGGCTGTCGTTCAACACACTTAAGTTTTTCACTTTTGTTGTTTGGACCCCATTACACTTTATGACCTTACAGGTGACAGGCTTGCCAGAGTTGCAGTCTGAAATCAATGTAAAAGCAGAGTACCAAGGATCTAATGTATGGGCACCTCTAGTCTCCACAAAATGCAAAACTATCCAGTTGAACACAGAAGCGGACCAAACCTTTTGGTTTCTCTTTTCAAATTTGCTGTGTTCTTGGCCTGTCATATCTCTTTGTTCAATCTAGTTAAGTTTAATAACTAATCATCTCACTGCTACTGCACTATAATGGCACACTGAGCTTTGTTTTTGATTGTGATAGCATTGAGACACAACCAGACCAATGCAAGACAGTTTAGGCTCTAATTGTCTCTGATTTTGTTGGGTTCTGTTTATGTTTTTCTGTTTTATGCTTACATTGTTGACATGAATCAAAATTCTGATAGTGTCAGCATGACTGACAACAGCTCTGACTCCCCAAAATGACATTTCTGTACAACTAAATTGCATTTTCAACTACACTTTCAGTGAAATTGCCATTTATTTTAGAGCTTTACTGTCGCTCTTTTTTCAGCCAACCAATCATATATTAGATGGGGTGGGACTGGTGACCCAGAAAATGGAGGGGAGGCTTCAAACATGTTTGCGAAAGTGTCGTATTTTAACCCAAATTGTGCTATTTTCCTAAACCTAACCAAGTAGTTTTGGTGCCAAAACCTAATGAATCAGCAAGTGAAAACAGAAACTTATGGTTAGGGCTGATGGTCTCACATGGGGCAGTTTCATCTCTCAGAGGGAAAATACATTCTTCTCAAAATACAGTTGTATTAGAAAGTATTTTTATAGTGTGAGGGTTAGAGGAAGAGTTGAAACCTTCAAACTATGTTACTTGTATGACGGGTTTTTTGGTTTCAGAATTCAGATTGTCAAGCTCAGCCATTTCTTTCCAGGCTTTCTCATTTATAAAACACACACACACACACACACACACACACACACACACACACACACACACACACACACACACACACACACACACACACACACACACACACACACACACACACACACACACACACACACACGAGGTGCCATCGATACAGCAGTAATCTGTGCAGCCGATAAGCCAAGCTCATGGCTTTGGTTGTGAACAAAGGCGAGGGCAGCATGGCTGTTATAGATCCTCCCTCTCCTCTGTTCTCACTAAATCACTTCACCTTTCAGGATCACACACATACACACTGAGACACACATGCACACATCTACACTGCAGGAATGCATGCACATACACTTGTGCACTAAGAGATTTAACATGGACAAGTGGGCACATGGTAGAAGAATTCAATTGGCCTCTCTCTCTCCCGTCCTCGCTCTGGGTCTCTCTGCCTCTCAGAGTGTCACAGGACATGCCAGGCCTTAATGCCTTCCAATCTTCTCCCCAACACACACTGTCGCCTTTCATTTAAAGGCCTGCTGACAGTGATGTCCACCATCTCCACTCCTCCGTCCCTCCCACTCTCCTCACTCTCCTTTCTCTGCCTCTCCCTTTCTCACACTTGTTATCGCTCTTTCTGTCTGTTACTTAAGCCATCTGCCTTTCTCCATCAATCACTCAAATTATGTCTGTGGATGTGCTGGGCTCCATTATTAGCTCCTGTTCTCTTGCTTTCATTAGTCTTTGACTTTCTTTGATGTATTTTCTTTCCTTCCTACATTTTCTTTGCCAGTTTTATCACCCCTTCCCTTTCTCTTCCCCTCTTCTACTCCTCTCTGTTGCTGAAATCAAATCTAATGCTCCCTTTCAGTGTAGTCTGTGCACTGGTTCGTCCTCCCTCCCTCCCACTGTGTCCTCTCCTCTCTAACAGCTTTCTATCTATTTGTCTCGGTGTCAGTGCTCGGCACCTCACACCGCCACTTTAGCTCCTCTCCCCATTGTGCTTTCCCAGCCTGCCACGCTGGGTTTTCAATTGGCCAACAAGAGTAAACACCGGTTGCCGAGCATCAATCACATCACACACACCGGCGGAGAGAGTGAGCGAGAGTCTCCAATTTCACCGTTTGCTTCTTTTCCACCAATCTTACACAGAATATGGTCAGAACAATCTGAGACGAGACAATACCCCGGGTGACAGTCGGGTGGTGTGATTACAAGTTGACCAGCTCTTAAATGATTCCTATGAAATGGTGTCTCTGTTGCAGCAGCACGTAATAAATGGATGAAAACGCGATCACCGCACCAGAGCGTGATGATTCTAAATATCTGTAAAGTGATACATGCAGGATCAGAATATTCCAAACTGTGCATATGCAGGTTTTTAAAGTGCTGATGTCAGACTGAAAACAGCTCAGATAACATGAAAGAAGAGCAACGGTGGTCAAAAGTCTGAAAGCGGTGTTGTAAAAAAATGGAATTTCTATTTATTTTACTTGCAATATGGGACAAAATGCCACCGAACCCACACCAGACAACCATGAGGAGGCAAAATGTGAGTAAAAAGTGTGATGTTCCTTCAGAAACAACTGAGTCTATATGGGGGTGACAGGAGAAGGAGAAAAACAAGTAGCTACAATTGTCTGCAGCAATCAAAACACAGCACCCAAGTCTCTCTTTCACTCCACACACACTCAAACAGACTCACACAAACTGGCACAGACACTGGACTGAAGTGTAGCACAGAAGCCTTGTTAAAGCATCTAACTGAGCAGCATAACATGATGATTTGCTGTTGGTGAATTTGCTCTTATCTACTCCACCTCTCGCTATCTCTGCCTCTTTCCCTCCCCTATTCACAGACACACACATATACAAGGACACATTGTGGTTGTACTGTAGTCCCTCTCTGTAGACTTTCATCTTAGCTTAACACCCATACACACTCAAACACACACACCCGGGTGTGTATTTGTGATGTATTTTGTGGTTCGTCCCCTGAGCAGTAAATCAGCGCTGTGCTAATTGGTAGGAACAACAGCAACACTTTGGCAGTATATAATGTTTTATGTTTGTTTCTTTATTACCATCTTTAATGTTCATCGCCGCATGTGTGCGTAGGTGTGTTTGCGTGTTTGTGTGTGTGTGTATATGTACTGCATTATGATCGTAATGAGACACCGTAGATGAGAGGGGACTGGAAAAGCTCAGAGGAACAAGAGCATGATAAGCTTCTTAACGATGATCACTCAGTGTGTGTGAGTATGGCAGCGTGTGATATGCATATGTGTATGTGGGTGTGTGTGTGTGAGTGTGTGCGTCTCTCTCGAGCCTCTCCACTCACAGGTGGAACACAATCAACGCAGCTCTCATTTGCAATCAGTAATTAGAATGCTAATTAGCCCCTGGGAGCTAACGGGAACTAGTGTATTACAAGGGCTTGATTAGGGCCGCTCTATTCCTAAGGGAGGGATTTACACCTGCCTGCTATTGGCTCAAACACCTGTCAGTCACGACCTCGTATCCAGTTGGGTGTGATTACGAGTGAATCTGGAGGAATTAGTCGCTGGGATGACAGTTACTGAGCAGCAGTTGACTACAAATTGCTCATAATAATAATAAGAAAACTCTAATATACAGAATCCTGATTCAAGAAGCATCTCAGCAGTTAAAGGAATACCAACAAAATGTGTCATTTAAGTATATAAAAAACCCTCTTGAATTCAAACCAGTTACAAACATATCCATGTGCCAGCACACTCCTTTTCTTTGTGCTGATTTATACACTGTTTTTATATCAAGTTATTGCCATCTCACAGCTCATAAACTCTGCTAGAAGTAGCAACTTTGCCAGTGCAACGTTCTCCTGTTTATTGTGTTGATGATCTCTGTCCATTTTCTACAGCAGGTAGTTTGAGTAAAAGGTTCCCCAGCTTTTGTTTACTCGTGTCCCTCTGCCTCTATCCTCAACCTCCACTCTCTGCCTCTCCATCCTCTAACCGGAGAATCAATCACAATGTTGTCTGTGCTGCTTGGACGCCGCGGCCGTTCGGCTAACCACCGACTGCTCAGGTCTATTCTCCTGTCTCATTTAACACAAGACTGAGTTGATAACAGCCAGCAGGCTATTATACCGGCTCTGGGTTGTCTCTAGCTGCTCCCAGCAGTCTAATCTAAGCAGAAGAAGAGGAATGACGATGGACTACACCAAAGCTTGTGCAACTTCTTCATCCTGCGACTAAAAGTGAATAAAATTAGAGTCAACCAGGGAGTGAGACTCATTAAACCACACCAGTGCTGCAAAGGTTCAAACTTTAAAGGTAAGGCAAAGGATGCAAGTGCACAAGTAACTACTGCAGGAAAGCTTGAGTTGGTTCTATTTAGTCTACGCACCGTTGAGTCTATTTGTTTAACATCCGCAGTAAATAAAAAGTAGACTTTCTGGATATGTGGTTACAATTTTTTTTTAAAAAAGACTTCAGAATTTTGGAAAACATGCTACTTTACTTTCTTGCAAGAATTTAGATAAGATAGTGAAACCGCTCTCATATTTGTTACTTCAAGTATGAAGCTGGAGTCAGGTGGCAATTAGCTTAGTCTAGCTTGATGACTTAAAATAGGTGGAAATAGTTAGTCTGGCTTTGCTGGTTATAAAAAAACGAACTTGTTCACCAACAATTACCCCAACTACCCCAACAACTACTTATTGACCATTTTCCACATTTTGGTTTGAGTTTTGATTGAAAAAAATTAGATATAACAAGGTAACAGCTTTAGACGTGCCAACAGACAGCTTATTAAACTGGACAGAATCACATCTGCTACTTCCCTTTGCTTCTAGGCTTTATGGTATGCTACGCTAACCACCTTGTAGCTTAGTTTACATATATAGCTGTAGCTCTTTTCATCTAACTTTCAGCGAGAATTTCCAACTATTTCTTTGTTGCTTATTGCTATTTCTTGTTTTGTTTCTTTGTCTTTTGTTTTTTTTTGCAGGGACAGTGCACAATAAAATCAACTGAAACAGAGTTAGCAACCAGCTAATTTGCATCTGTTGTCAGTAGGCAGGTACAGAAAAAGAGAACAACCACAGAGTAATAAATAAACTTCATGAAAAAATGCAGAACTTAAAAGTCCATCAGTGGGTCGGTCATCATTAGTGGTGATATTTTTTGTGGTGACTTCAGCCAGACCTTATGGATCTATTGGACCAGCATGTACAAATACTGCAGGATTTAATCATTGCTTTGTTCCACCTTTAAATCTTTATATATTATTTCCATTCACAAGCTATGATTACATACTTTTGCTGGCTCAAAGCTGGAAAAAAAACAAGAATCAAGCTGCCTTTTGGAGGCAATGAAAACACAAATGTATCTGAGTAACGTGAAGAGGTGTCCTCTCATCTGCAAACAACGAAACTCCACAATTCTCACTATCTCAAGTGCTTTCTTCTATCTCTGTGTTGTCATTCTGCTTCCTATCAAACCTTGTTGATATTCCACCGTCTTTGTGTACTACCAGCTCCAGTGACCGTCATCACACACTCACACACAGACACACACACACTGACAGTGTGAAGCGTGACTATCATATCAGGTCTAATTTTCTCCTCCATTCAGCCAGCAACCTTAGACACTGGTACGATACGCACACACTGCAGCACACGTCGTCACATTTGCACACATATTTTGCTCACATGCATGAAGACACACACTCTCACACACACACACACACACATCACAAAAGCGCTCCTCCTCTTCTCTCGCTGTAAGACAGATGTAAGTGGGGTGTCATTGTGGGGTGAACAGACTGAGTGCTGGGTGATGAAGAGAGGTGCTACAACCCTATGTGTATGTGTGTGTGTTTGTGTGTGCGCAGGAACTTCTTTACGCCTCCAGGCTGTGCTAACTGCATCGTGAACCCGCCATACATTACATGCTGCTAATAACACACACACACACACACACACACACACACACACACACACACACACACACACACACACACACACACACACACACACACACACACACACACACACACACACACACACACACACACACACTCAGAGTGCAGCTAAGCACCTGCACTACCCCCCACAACACACACTTACACACTCATCCAGATACATTGCCAGCCTATTCATTATTTGCATCGGGACTCTTCAATATTTCAGCAGACCCTTCTAATCCCATTACAGTGACTCTCAAAAGCGTGCGTGCATCCATGTAAGTGTGTGCGTGAGTGTGTGTGCATATTAGCGAGCTATACTGACTGTACTGGAGAGGGCTGCTTGAAATAGTGAGAAAGGAAATCAATCTTGGCAGAGGTAAAGAGAAAATGAGAGGATAAAGACAGAGGTGATAAAAGGCTGGAGGCGAGGGAAGAGGGGGAGAAAATGAAAGGAAAGAGACAGAGAGAAGAAGAAGAAGAAGACGCAAAGGAAGGAAAAAACAAAGAGAGATAGATTGGGGTCTTTACGATGGGCATCTTTAGAGGATAAGAGAGGGTGGGAACCCCTTTTGAATGCTACAAACCGCCTAAGACATGAGTGTGTGTGTGTGTCCTGCATGGCCACAGCTGGGGAATAGCTGTGAAGTCATCCTAGCAACCAAACAACAGTCCACCCAGGTTTGCATGAAACCACTGGGAATGAGCCTTTTTATTCCTGCTGAGAGTTCAGAATCAGCGCAAAGTTGCAACGCTGAGCCAAATGTAATATTTAAATAAGTGTCGTGCATACTTAGGAAAATTGGAGGGATATTAAATACCCATAGGTTGTTTTTAAAGATAGAAATCAAGGGCATAGATTGCCTTTTGGTGACTTTTATGCGTGTGTGTCCTGTACGCATCAAATAAAAACACATACAATTCTTCTCCTGCAAGTTTCAGAAAGAAAGAAAGAACGAAAGAATCCATGTCCTCAGCTGTGAGTGTGTGTGTCTGTTTGTGTGTTTGACAAGCCACCTCTGTCCACCATTTCCAACCTGCTGTTACATATTTAATATGCTGCCAACCCTGCATATAGACCCCTCATTATCTAAAGACACACACACACACACACACACCTACACACACATAAATAGACACGCACTGTGTTTCACGTTGAGGGTCGTAAGAGGAAATGTCACCTTGGTCCCACCAGACGACAAGCGATCAGTAAAAAACCTCTGACACGACTGGCTCTACCCTGAGGAATTACAACTACTGAGTGTGACTTTGTGTGTGAGAGAGAGGAAGAGAGAGAACACAGGAGTGAAATAATTTAGATAAACAGTCAAAGTCATAAAGTTCAAGTGTGAAAATGTGTGGGCAAATAATTCAACTAATTAGATTCCTGTAAAGAGTGTGTGTGTGTCTGTGTACAATCAGCATATTAGTGGTTGTAGACTCCTTATTTTTCTGCTGCTTCTGATGTTTGTGGTCCACTAATTGGAGCTACTCATGTTAAGTCACTACAGATTAAAAAACTGAGTGTAATATGTGAATGAAATGTGTGTGTCTGCTGAGAGCTATTATCATTAGGGGTGAGTGTGAGGCTAGCTGATTTGCCATTCAGCAGTGGCTGACTGATACTCTGTAACCCTGCTCTGCTGAATGGCCCGGGACCGTTTTAACAGCCAGCCACACAAGTCGAGGCCATTTCTCATGGTGACTTCATAAAAGTCTGAACCCCCCTCAACCCCCACTTTACCCCTAAATCCACCACCCCCACCGCTCTACACCACCAGCCCCATCCGTTCCATCACTTCACTCCACAGTTCTCCTGTGAACTCACCATCAGGTGTTTTTAGGTTGTGTGTATGTGTGTGTGTGTGCATGAAAAAGGAAAACTTGACTTACCTGAGGTGAAGAGTTGAAAGAAGCGAAGACAGGCAGCACAGGTCACCAGAGAGAGGGAGGAGGGATAAAATAAAAAGAACAAAGACTTAGCTCAGTGATCAAAAAGACAGCACATGTTAAATTCATCTTGGTAAAAGACAAGTTTTTCATGATCATTTCACATAAAACTGAAGGAAAAAAATGAATATATCTGGAGGGTTTTGTCATTGTTGTTGTTATTATTTTGTTTTTCTTTATAATATGGTTCCTATTTCCAATCTGGATTCATCCGCATCTCAGTACAGAAACAGGGCTTTGAATAGTTTTCAATAATCTTTTCTAAACTGGTGATTCAGGAAACGTGGCTATTCTAGTGCTTCTAGACCTGACTGCTGCCTGAAACACTGGCGATCCAAGGATCCTTATATCACGTCTTTTTTTTTACAGTGTGTGGTTATCAAAGGTACTGTCAAATGGTTGAAGTCATATCTGTCAGGTAGGAATTTATTAGTTCATTCAAGTGAAATATTCATTGATAGCAGCGCTGCTTATTTTTGGGGTCCCTCAAGGCTCCATTTTGGGCCCAATACTTTTTTCATTTTATGTGCTACCTTTGTGGCCTATTTTCAAGATTCAATTTCATTGTTTTGCAGAAGATACACAAGACTACTGATAATAATAAAAGGTAAAGAATTGTTGCAGCCCTTTAAAAGTTAAATAAAACATGAAAGAAGCTATTCATCTTTGGAAAATATGTATTTAGCAGAATTTGTGTCTTATCATCATACCCTGGCTACAACGCTGAGGTTGACCAATCAGATGTTCTGAGATTTAGGCATAAAATTAGAGGCAGTCGAGCTTTTGTCAAAGCTGCTCCTAAACTGCAAACAGGTTATCTTTTCACGTAGCAACTGCTCAGATTTTAGAAACTTTTAAGCCGCCATTCAAGCTCCCCTCTTCTCCTAAGCATTTAATCTGAGGAAAGCTCAACACCACGACTTCATCTCCAATTGAGTTTCATATTTTTTTTCTTGTCATTTGGCTTTCTTTTTACTTAGATTCATTTTCCAGTTGTGTCCTATTGTGCTTTAGTTGTTATTCTTTATCCTGCTATATTAGTTGTGCAGAACTTTATTTTTAAATTTGCCTGGATGTATATCATAGCACAGGTTTTAACGATAGGCAGGAAACAGGATCATCTATGCAAAACAGTGGCAGCAGTGTTTCACCAAGTAAAAAAAAACAAATCAAATGCATGGCAGGGATGCCACGCTACCTGAATGATGTACAACTATGTACTGAGTGAGCAGACTTACAACAGCAGTGTGTGAAAAACAGTACAACACATGTGCTGGTTAAAAAGTGGAGCCCACCACTGGCTAACTGCTCCTTGTAGACCAATAAAAAACAAATGCTAGATGGAGCAATATAAAGTAAAGAAAAAACACAACCAACCACTCATGAGGAACATGATGGTACAAGGCAGGATCCAGAAGGGAAAGCAGGAAGAAAACACTGATGCTCATTAGCGGATAATGGGAGGTGTGAGTGTGCTATCATGTGTAATGTGCAGTGATGGAAATAGCCCAGTATGCCCACTATGCTGTTTCTGTTCCATGTGGAGGGTGAAGCCTTGTTGTGGTTTGAGCAGCGGAGGCCACCTCCAGCTAACAGCTCCTGGTAGACCTATAAATTTACCTTCATAAACAGGAGAGACTGGGAGAGACGGGCAGAGGAAGGAGGTAGAGGAGTGTAAAGATAGAAGGGGGGAAGAGATGGAGGGGAGGGGTGAAAAGAGGTGAGGACAAAGGAAAGGAGGGATAGAGGGGAGAGGAGAGGATGCAAGGGAAGGAATTTGACTTTGATGGCAGCAAAAGAGGGGACGGAGATACGAGAAAGGAAAGAATGCTGAAAGAATGCCGTTTTATCTGCCTTCGTCATAGATTCTATCCTCGTATTTCCTGTCCTCTGCCATCATCTTTTTTGCATCTTCTTGCTATATTTCAATGTCTCACTATCTTATTTTCCACACTGGAACCTTTTGAAACGTCTGAAGGTGAAAATGTTCGTGACCAGGCTGGTTTGATCATTAGCAGCGGCTCTACGACTCATTGGAGTGACAGGCCTCGGAGGGGTAACCCGCGGCAACCCCGCTCAACCCTGCTCAAGAGGCTTCTTCTTCTTCTCAACCAATCACTTCAGCAGATGGCGCCGGGTCATCCAGGAAGTAGGAAGTAGGGGTCGACCAATGAAAAAGCAGGCCTGGCCTCTCCTGTTGACCCGTGACACCTTCCTCCCACAAAAACAGACGCAACCTGTTCATGTGTCTGTCTGTCTGTGTAGGGGGGGTTAAGAACAGACGGATGTCCAGCCGCCCACCCCCCCAGCCAGACAAAGAGAAACCTTGACCATCATTGTTTAGTGCATGGACACGCACATAAACACACACACAGTAAAGGACTGTCTGCATGTTTTAGTGGCCAAATGTGCATTTAACCTTTACAGCTTGGACTTTTACAGCCAAGACAAACAGCACACGGACGGATAAACAGACATGAGTGACGCAGCATTTGATGGCGAGTGTCTTTTCAAAATAAACTTTGAGTAAAGAAGCTATAAGCCGAAATGAAATAAAATGAGAGGAAACTGACTCAGACAGCGTGCCGTAAAACATTGCATTACCCTCCGCAAACCGTGCCAAACTAAGGCGTAAATTTCTCCAAATTGTTTTCCCTTGCGTCCCCTGTCTCTCCCCTCTCTCCCTCTCCTCTATCCATCACAAGACGAACCCCCGAGATGCCTGAAAGCAAAGATGACTCACGTCGATAAGGACAAATGAGATTTACACGACGCGACCCCGCTACGTGAAATTGTCGTTTTTCCTGTTGTATTTTTACTTCCTTTTGATAAAACCTCTTTGTCTTTCCGTTTCCAAATAAGCATATGTGTGTGTCGGTATCTGAACGTGTGTGAAGTTTTCTCTGTGTGCTGTGCGTGTCTTTTGAAAGCAGCTGGAAACTTCACAGAGAAGTGAACCTCCAGCTAAGGCAGCCATCCACTATTGGTTTTACTGTTAAGACCATCAGACTCTCTATCACACACACACACACACATGCACACAAAAGCACACACAGGCGTGCACACACACAGACACACAGCGGGGTGTGACAGCACTATCTCTGAACTTTAATGCTGTAACTTTCTTAGGGTTGTGTCTCTTATAGTATCAAGTACGGCAGATTATCTTACCCCCATTGACTTTCAATGGCACTAATTCTTCTGCTAATGCTCTTTTGCAGGGCTTTACAAAACTGGCTTCAAAGTTAGGTCCAGATGCCCTTATTTTTCCATGTAAAGAAATCAAATCTGGCTTGATGTCACAGAATACACCTGAACTTTTAGTTGGAGCCCTAACTAGAGTCATGTTGCCAAACAAATGTGGCAAGGAAAAGAAATAAGAAGAAGAAAGAAAATGCAAATTAGGTTTGTTTGCATGAACTACTTTAAAGTGAATGAATTAGTCTGCTTAGTTTTGTCAGAAGGTGGAGGTATAGTTACACATGACTGGAATAAATAGAATAGAAGAAGCCAACTGTTTAAAAAGCCCTGAAGCAGAAAAAAACAACAAAACTTTGTCCATCTATGAGAAAATGGAGAAAAGTCTTCAGGAATTGATTTAATTTAATTTAATTGAAGAGGCAAAGACACCAAAAAAAAGTTCAAGCAGCTGATCAGATATGTGATTCATATGGTTTCTGTGTCAGAATTTATTCTTTTTTTTTTTGAGAAGTCAAAAACCAACACAATCAATGCAAAATTGGGGAACTGTTTTCCAAATGTTGCTGTTTCAGTTAACTGTTACAAATGCAATACTTTAAAATGTCCAGCTCATGAAATCAAATGAAGCTTTCCTTTATTAGTCATGAATACTGTTGCCTAAAAATGTCCTAAACTGTCATTTAGGAGGACTGATTTGACTAATGTCCTTCTCAAAATAGCAATTCAGGTTAATATCATTATATAAACTGAGCATTTTTATCAAAGTTTCCTGTGCTATCTGAGATATGACATCCTCTTAAACTAACCAAAGCAGACTTTGGAACCCATGCATCCATCTGGGCTCTGAATGATTTGTCAGCCCTGGGGAATCTTTTGCGGCATCTACCCCCTACTCCTCTCGTCTTTGCATCATCTCTCATTCCTCCTTTTACTTCCATCTTCTCCTCTGGACCCAGAATGCTTTGAGCCTCTTCCCTGCTGCCTTTGAACTAAGATCAGAGGCAGCGTTTTGGCTCACAGGGCTGCCACTGCTCATTCAGGTGCATGAGATCGTCTGCTGTTTTGATTGAGACTTTCTCCCTGTATCTCTCTATCTAGGTCTGTCATTCTTTTACTGTTGAGGCCTGCAAATACAAACAGCAACAGACTGAACGATCACACATTTCAAGTTTTGCTGATCTCATGTTAACTATTAAAATAATATCGCTGTGGTGAAGAAGAAAAAAACGCACTGTCAGGTGATTGGAAATATAATGTTTTTGTCAGGGTTTTTGTTGCTTTTTAATCAAACTAAGCAGACTACTTTCTTTTTCATTTTGTTACTTCAGGCACATCTGGAAAGTCCAGTTTTCTGCTGTTTTCCTGTTTCTTTATAATCGGTGAAATTGGTTAAAAATTTTTTTTTACAGTACTTGTAATAACTTTTACAGTTTTATTCCGACTTTAAGTCACACAGAATTCCATATGTGCAAAATTTGCAAGTAATTACAGTGCAAAACCCTCTTCTATTAATAATTGAACTACACTGAGTGGTGTATAACATAAAAACAATAGCAAATGGATGGAAAGTTAAAGGTTAAATTCCCATTTTAAAAAAGGCAACACAGTGTTATTGGTGTTTGTGTGTGTGCTGTAGTTTAAGCAACGTTAAAAAACGCAAAAAAAAAAAAAAAGGAAAACAGGTAGGAAGGGAACGAGCTTAACTGCTACCTTTTACACCTGTCAGGAGCCAACTCAACTGTGTTTATACAATATTTATATCTGACACACACACACACACACAAAGAAAAGGAGAGAAACAGGCAGCAGTTGACAACAAGCGGTTCAACAACCTAGCAGCAATTTTGTGTAAATTTCTCCTTAAAGAAACACACACACACACACACACAGAGTCGGGGCTGTGTATATTGTGCAGCTATCATATAGTTGCTGTCAAAGCCACCGCCAATTATGACCATTAGGAGTCCCATCATGTCACTAGCTGTCCCCTGCATCGCCTCCCCCATGCGCCTCCCTCCACCTCCCTCTCAGAGACCAGACCCTATAATCTAACCTCACTTTGCCACCATCACACACACACACACACACACACATACACACACACATAGAAAGAGAGAGAGTGAGGGAAAGAGGGGCTAACAGATTGTTAGATGTGCTGTTTTCTTTTCCTCCTTTTTTATTTCCCATGTATTTTTTTTTTTCTGGACAAGAGGCAAATGGATGCTTGAGGTTCAGCAAGAGAGAAGGAAAGTTTCTCCAAACAGCAAGGCTTCATAAGCGGCGAAGAAATAAAAAATCCCTTGTTTCTATCTCCTCTGGGGCATATTTCACATAAAAAGATGACTGAGGTTGACTAGAGAGACTTTACCTTTCATTTTCTTTCTTTTCCTGTCTAAAAGGAAAAGATACCCACAGATACCCGAGTGATGTTTGCATCTTGTGCACCGGATTGAAACGGAAACGGCTATTAAAGTATGCAGGGCAGAAGGAGAAGTTCACCGTTTCACACACTCCTCAACTGCCTGCGTTATAAGTTGGGACCTGTCATTGAGGGAGATATACACGTTTCCTGTGGGTCGGGGCATGTGTTTAGACAGACTGTGTGTGGCTGTGTGTGTACAGGAAGCCATTAGCCTCATAGCCAGAGGCTAGACAGAAGTTTAGCCACCTGTTTCGGTTAACAGGTACTTCTTAGTTTATGAGTCTAAGTAGTCTGTTTCCTATGGAGAGAGACAGTGTGTGTCGGTAGCTTCTGGGCTGAAGACTTCTTTTAGAGGTAGGTGTGTGCGTGTGAGTGTGTGTGTTTCTACAGTTGCTTAGTTACTGTGATGGTAAATGCGACATTATAAGTGTCTATCAGCTGCTAAAGAAGGATAAAATGTTTAACCCTCTGAACCCCAAAACCAGCTGGCGGGTTTGAAAGACATGTAAAAAAACGATACCACTTATCAGAGCTACTGAAACTATAAAAACAGAAACAATCATTGGATTTTCAACATTTCAACTATCCAGGAAGAACTAAATAAACCAATTTGAAATCATGATATTTTATTCTGTTTTTCAGCTGAACTGCACTCGGTGTTTACAGTCAGCAGATATTCAAAGACTATAGAAAAAAACTAAAGATTTTAGTAGCAGCTGCTGTTTCAGTGAAGAAAATACCACGTGATATTTTTCAGAATTAGGTTTTGTTATTCTTTTGTAGAAGGGATGTCCCAACCTATTCCCAAAAATTGAGACTGAAGCCAATTAAGGCCTTTTTTTAAACTAATTGGTGTCTGCATGAACCTAAACCCAATGCTTTCCTTAATCCAAGAAAGGGTGCAATTTGTGCCAGGAAGCAAGAGATGTGAATTACTGTCTGAATAATGTGCATTATCAGTCTACAACTGATTAATCAAACATGCAAAGTAAGCTCAGCAGACATCTGTCCTGTGCTGATTTTGTGGTTTCAGTTATTCGACATGTTATGGTCCAGCTCTGTCAAACATGTCACTGGGATAAAGAAAACCCATCTCAGTCTGTCTCGACATGATACAAACACACATGCTCTGATCGGAGGTCATTAAGTGTCCGTGAAGACTTTCTCATGGTGGTTTTTTACTGGCTAAACCCCACTATGTTCGCCACACATTAAACTCCCTGAAGTCTGCATGACCGCCTCCTCTGGTTGTTATAATAATTAACAGTAACTGCTACCAGCACAACCAGGTCCTACAGCTTATCTACATCACTTGAAGTGTATATAATCTGGGAGAATGTTATATCAGATTAGCAGATACTATATAAAAAGTGACATAATTGGATCAAGGGCAACAAAACATTATCGGAACATCCTAATTTCATGGTATTTTCTTTAACTAAGCAACCCTCCACTTAACATTTACAGTGACACCTGAATGGTGAGTGGAAGTAAAAGGTAACGTATTACTTTGGAAAGGGTAACAACTTTGGCCCGACTCGCTATGAGTTGATGTCACCCTCTTTTCCTCACTCACTCACACACACACACACCACTTTCTTTGTCTGCATTGCTGCAGCTCTAACTGGGCACAGCAGCAGCGTCGGTGGAGCTGGCAGAGTCGCCAACACGCTGCTGCTGCTTCAGTGCCAGGAACCGACACTTCTCTGGTCTCTCAAGTGTTTCAGCAGCCAGAGCGGTACCCGAACTGGGGTCACTGCAAGACTTAATTGGGTGCCCAAACTATTCTGGGGGTGTTTTAGTATCCAGAAAAAGAAAAACACAGGGCTGTTTTAGTTACGTTACACAGATTTTTATACAATGCAGGCCTGCCTTTTGGTTAAACTCAAACTTTGCTTTTCATGTTGAAAAAAACATCTATGTAGTTTTTAGTGCTGCAAGGGAGACGGGATCTACTTCAATAAAAGAAAAAAAAGCAGGAGAGGAAAGAAAAAGTATCATGTTTAAGTATCACAGCAAGTGGTAATGGCTGCAACACAGACACACAGACACAGACACACACACACACACACACACACACACACACACACACACACACACACACACACACACACACACACACACACACACACACACACACACACACACACACACACACTCACTCACACACACAAACGTACAGGTGCAGCACCCTGCAGTGTCCCAGTGTGTGTCATTAGGGCTATCAGGGCCACTCTAGAAGGATTAGAGGACTGTTAGAAGAACAAGGCTTCATACACACACAGTGACAGCTCACCACTGAGTTGTCTACACACTGCTGGACACCAAATCCCTGCTTATATATGTGTGTGTGTGACAGAGAGAAAGAGGGAGCACGTGCCAGTATCTTGTGTATCATGCTGTGAGCACTGAGCAAAGATATCAGTGTACCGCTGAGCCCCTTACAGAGCTAATCCATCACACACACACACGTGCGCACACACACGTATCCAGACATACACGCAACACAAAAACAGATATCACAGCTTACATTCTCATTGCACTATATGAGGAATTTGCTAATCGTTTCCCTGACGTTTTTCACTTTTTTACGTTTTTGTAAGAGCTCCACTATGTTTGCAGTATTTCTTTTTGGTATTAAAATATCAAAACTTGCAGAAAAGAAAGACAAGACAAACTTTATTGATGTTACATCAGCTAGAAAGTTATAGGTTAACAAATTAAAAGCCCAAAAATAAAATTAAAAATACAGAGAAATGGAAATTTCAAGGAAAGAAGAAAAAAAAACGAAAGGAAAACAGAACAAAAGCTGATCTCTTAATGTTCCATTCATGCTACTTGTTTGAATAAAAACTATCACAGATGGTTCTTTAAATATAGAGGAGTGGACTCACCCACCCAACATATGTACTGACAGCCTGTCTCTCTTTATTCAGCCCTTCTTTTGACTTCACCTCAGCCTAGAAGGGCTTCCCAACCACTCTAGGAGGGGAAGAGGAGATGTTGAGGATGAGAAAGGACGGAGAGAAGAAGGATGAAGGGAAAGACAAAAAGAGGGACGAGGATAAAGGCCGGTGTAGAGGTGATGGAGGTGGGTGTAAATGCAGCAGCGGCAGCAGCCAGTCAACGCTTCGGAGAAGAAGCCAACACAAAAGGAGTTGATGTGTGTGGCTCTTTTCAAGGCTGGTGTTTTTGTGAGTGTGTGTTTGTGTGTGTTTGTGTGTGTTGGGGTGGGGGGGTGGGGGGGGGGCTACCCGTCTTTCAGGGGGTAGTTTGGGGTGGGGTGGTCAATGGGGTGGAGGGCTGGATGCATTAAGCTCCCTTATAGCAAGCTGAGCGCAGTCACCGAGCCAAGGGGCTGGTCATTTCGCTGTTTTCACTGAGGGAGAAAAAGGGAGGTGAAGGGGGAGGTGGAGAGGAGGTGGGGGTCTCTCTCTCTGTCTCTCTCTCTGGTGACAATTTCCACCTCTTCTTCTTTTTTATCCTCCAGCCATTCTTCTGCTCCTCCAGCAGCTTTCTTCAGGGTTAATACAGCCTGCAGCGGAGGGTGGGATGGGACGGTTTGGTGGAGGGGAGCACTTTAAGGCCAAACTAAAGCCCTCCAACCCCGAAGGCTTTTATTACGATCAAGAACTATTGGAGCACTTCAACTCTGACTGTGGAAACTAGACTGAGAGAGGCAAGACGAGAGGGAAGGGAATATATTTACGTTATTATACTTTTTCTTGGCTTGTGAGAAGAAAAGTAATCAGGATCATGAACATAGAGTGGAACACTAAGTAATGACCCCTATCGAAAATACTACAACGGAGTAAAAACTCCTGTAATTTGAGAGATATTCTTTTCAATTTTTTTCTACAATATTCCACTGGATGCTGTTATTGCATTACAGTACTGCTGTAAACAGATTTGCGACAGAAATGAAAGTGTTTCAAGAAATGTGAGAAGTTTTTGTCCGGCTGATAGTATGAGAAAAGGACGTCACACATGTCCCACCTGTATCGCCCAGTGTAAAACATCAGATAGAAAGTTTGTAGGATCCAAGAAGTGACAGGAAAATGAAGTAAATATTACAAGAATTATGCAAACTGCACAGTTACAGCATCCGATGTGTTTGATGCAAAAGAGCATTTTCTCTGGAAATTGCACCAGAAGAATGTGCATCAGAAGGAGAACTACAAACAGATAGGGATGTTTGCAGGTCCAAAACTCAACACATCGACAAATGGGATAAGGAAATCGTGACGTTGTGCTTTATAATGAAAAAAAAACAACAATCTGCTAGTGTCTGTAGCGGACCGTCTGACTGACATTTTACCACACATATGTTCATGTTATTTATGACCTGTGTAATTTTATGTATATGGCCTTAAGAATGCTAAACGGGTGAAAATCTGTATAATTAACGGACATTCCATATAGCTTGACATGTATGATGAGACATTAAATTCAAAATTTCTAACTAAATCCTTTGATTTATTGCCATTGTGGTTCTGATGACAGCTGGCATGCACTTAAAGAAGAAGTTTCATGGCTCAAATGTTTCAGATTTGGCACAGTGATGGAGAGTTAAAACTTATAAACTATTCTAGAATACCTCCCCAACATCCACCTCATTAAAATTATACAAAGAAGCATGTCTTGCAAAGATTTTTTCCTCTAATAACCTGATAATTCCTATGGAAATTTACATTTTAGCTAGTAGGAGAGGAAACAAGTGTATTCGGTTCAGTGAAAGTTTTTAAAAGCTGCAGAATGTAGTGCAACTTTCATCAAACTTTTCTAATGTTGTGGACTGTACGTGTGCCTGTGGAGCTCTCGTGTAAGAGCACAGAGTAACAAAAAGAGAAAAAAGGGACGTAGCAACAGTGAGAGAAAGAAAAAGAGAGCGAGAGGAAAGGATGAAAGCTGTCTCCACTTTAAAGTGGATTAGGGGCACACAGCGCTGAAACAATGGGAGGTGAAAAATCAAATTACGCCTCCCGAAACATCAAACGAGGGAGGCCAGGAATAGCTAAGCTTCCTCTGTCGCTAATCTGTTGACTCAATGTGAACGATACACACCGCCATTCACCAGTGAAGACAAGCTGTTCTGCTTCTCTTCGCCTCTGTGTGCTGTGTTTGACTTCTTCTCTCATCTGCCCCCCTTTTTTTTTCGCTTTTTGCTTCGGCCTCGTCCTGTTCTGCCTCTGAGTCGGGGGCTTCAAAGGCCTCCGCACTCAGGTACGGCTGAAGTCCAGTTGAAAAAGTCGACTGCTGATATTATGAAATTGTGCGATTTCTGTTTTTTTTTTTTTTAAAAAAAACACAAAATCACTGAGCTGTCCTGCGTGTTTTTTTTCCATTTTGTTGCCCATTTCTCAGTTTTGTTCTTCGCTTCCCTGCTGTCATTTGTGCCTTTTAGCTGGGCTCATTGTACATATTCCATAATTCTCTCCTCTTCCCCATCTTGCTTCCTTTCATCACCTCCTGTCACTCAGCTGCGCTTCCCTCACTGTGATCTGACTTCAGAGGAGTGAAACTTACACAGACATGTCCATACAGTCCATATGAAAAACACACATCTGACTTCTGTGGGCTATAACTTGGGCTGCATATTGTTCAGGGGTACAAATGAGGCCATCGGCAATCGCATGGCAGGCAACATAAAACCTGAAATCCAAAGAAAAATAATGATGTCCTAACTTTGAACGTGACAAATCCGTAGCCCTGGTTGTGCAGCCGGAACTGCCTTAATGTGCTTCTTTTTAAAATGCCACGCTTACGGTTAGTTTCCAACCATGGCTTTATGCGCTTTTTCTCTCTTTCCCACCAAATTTTATTGTAATTTTATCAATTAGTAATTAGATTTTTAACCCAACAATGTACATAAAATCCAGTCAGACTATCCCACTGTTAGTAGCTGCTGTGAGTTCAGTTTCCAGATCCTTCAGTGCACACTCACCGTCTACAACTAGATGTCTATGGCACTAGAGTTTCCTTTCGAAATGACTTTCTCTCCCTCTACCCCTCCCACAGTTCCCAGTAAAGGAGAAGAATGCCCCAGCAGCGATGCATGTTCCATTGTTCACGCTCTGCCTCCAATTTGCTCTCCACATTCTGCGGCCTCGGCCGAGACGTTACGCCGGCTTAAGGGACAAATCGCACACACAAAAAAGGGGAGCGAACGAGAGAAAGACGGAGGTGGGAGGGGGGGAGACGGCGAGGGAAAAAAAAAGATAGGGAGAGAGGAGAGGCAAGAGGGGAGGGAGAAAAGGGCTAACCCCTCTTCACAGCAATGCAATTATAGTCTGCATTTGAAACCGGTGGGGGCTTTTTTTGTGGCTGCCTCTCTCGCTGCTTTCTCCCTCCATCACTCTCTGTACTTTAGCGCTGAAGCTAATAGCCATAGCCGCAGCAATTTCTACGGTACATGACATTAACATGGTGGCGTGTCACCGACAAAGGGAGGCATTCAAAGGAACTTAGAAAAGAGCAGCGGTTTCGCCTGGTTAAGTAGGCCTCAACCTGCCAAGACTGCAAGACAGACAGACAGCTAGTGAGTTTATTACCCGAGCCACCTAGGGAGAGGAGACGAAGAGGAAGAGGAGAGGAGAAATTAGTCAGAAAGAAGACGAAAGAAAAGCAATAATGTCCTTTTTGCCATGTTCTCCCCCTCTAGCTCTCTTACAAGTGTCACATGAGTTAAAGACACCTTACACCTCCGTCCACGTCCAAAAAGAAAGAATGTAGACGCTTAAAATGACGCCATAAAACAACACCACACGGGGAATAGCACACCGAGCGAGATTGGGTTTCATTTTACATACGAGTAAAATTCAACACATAACTGGGACCACCAACCAGGACAGCTGCTCAGACGCCGCTAGCATTCATACGCGCAGAAAGACAATACATGTTATGGAAGTGTGCGGTGGCTGTCTGTGCATGTGTGTCCGTGTGAAACAGGTGGTCAGTTTTATAATTTGTCATACAGTAGCAATGATTTTTTTTTCTCCTCTTTATCTGAGCGTTCACCCTGACTAATTTGAGTGGGCAAGTGTTTGCCTTAATGCCGGATTCTCCACGGGGCCTTGAGATGAAAATACAATGAGAACATTGTGCCACTGTACCATAATCCCTCACACACATACCTTCAACGGAAAATGATTTATTTAAAATATTAGCGGTTGGGTGGTGCAGATGGTGTTTGGGCCACATAGGAGAGCATAAAAAGTCACACTTTTGCATCGTATTCTACACAAAAGTTAGTGTTAACATGAAATTTGTCACATTTTTCCTTACAAAAATCGTCTTTAGGTTTGTATTTTTCCTCTTATAACATCTCACATTAACTTTGCGTGCTGGCGCATCTTTCTGAAGACATATTTAGGGATGCTTTCTGTTTCTAAAACACACTCAGTGAATGGTGTCTGAGGTGAAAACGGGGGCAGATGAGCAGAAGGCAGAGTCAGTCAGCGGCTGTGGGTTCAACACAAAAGACGTTTTTTCTTTTTTCCTAAAGAGAAAGTTGGGGAGGCACAAAGAGAGAAAGAAAAAGCAGGAGCAAAACGGCTGCCTGGACACATAGGAGGAGGAAAAGGGGGAGGCTGAAAAAGCGAGGGTAAACTCCCACATTCACCCACACACACACACACACTACAAGGGAACCCCTGCTCCATTCAAAAGGCCATCTGTGGCTGGAAATGTGTGTGTGTGTGTGTGTGTTCAAAAACATTTCTGTTTTAATTCTTGTGGCTCCCAGAGTGGGCGGGGCAAATGGGGGGAGGAGGAGAGGAGAGAGAGGCAGGCGTGAAAAGATCCTGCTTCTGCATCCTATCAGTTTCTTTTTTCAAAAAAAGAAGAAGGGGGGAAAAAGACCGTAAACAAATAAATGAGAGATACGGAGGGTGTGTGTGTGTGTGTGTGTGTGTGTGTGTGTGTGTGTGTGTGTGTGTGTGTGTGTGTGTGTGTGAGGGCCCCTATAACACAGGGCCGGCTACACAAACCAAATTACACGGGGCGAGGTGGACAGACACAGCGATTTTGGAGACAAAACCGCTCTGAAATGTGGCATTAGGAGCACATGGAATGACTAACCGGGACAGACGTTTAGGGCCAGTTTAGAAAATCCACCATGTCCCACCGGTTAGCAAAATACACGATCAATGACTTTAATGTTGAGTTAGCTGACGGCAAGTTGCAGCTTAATTATGCGAACAAGTAACACATTAGATTAGTAGCACGAGATAGGAAAATAAGACTCCTTATAGATTCTTTTGAATATTTTTGTGTTTGTCGTGAGGCGTTCAAGTGTCCTATGATGCATTTAAAGATATTCAAGTACAACTGTAAACTGCATCAAGTCAGGGGTATAGAGGTAGATGAATAAAATAACTCCATAAAAGAAAAAGTCCTACAAACATACAGAGAAGGAAAGATTATTAGAAGAAAAGAAAAGAAAAACACAAACACACCACACATACAAGACTGTGATAGTGAGATAATGATACTAAATAGTGATATTTTGCTCTCTGTTTAATAAAAAGCAACATTTATTTCTCTTCTTAATGTAAAACTGCAATACAATCACTATCCACAAGAAGTTCCTAGCAATGATTTGACATAATTCTAAGCCAAATTTGAGATTTTTTTTTTTAAATTTTGCATGCTCTTTTCGCTACTCGCACCATTCTTAAATACACTTTAAATCTGTGAACATAATTAGAATCATCTCCATTATTATAAAATGAAATAAAGATACACTAAAGTTGTTTTCCTGCGTCTCCCCTCCTCCCTCCCCCTCTCTCCCTCTCTGTTGTTGTCTCCCCTCTCTCCAGATTGAGTGCCTCCAATTCATTTGCACCCCCCTCCGTGTCAATTAATTAAGTGCACGCTTTTCTTCGGCCGTGCACGCCAATTAGCATGAGATAAATATGCATTAGTCGAATTATCTTGTCTTGTCGTTTGCTCCCCCCTTCCTCCTCGCTCCCTCCTCACCCCCTGCACCTCTGTTCTGATGTTAACGGTAATTTGCATCATGAGTATTTTAAAATGCGTGTTAATTAGGGCCCAGGTATTAGGCTTTACCTTGATACGGGACCTGGAGAACGTGTTCGAGTGTTTTTGCCAGCCGGCGGGGAGCCTGACATATTTTAATTAAAGGCTTTAAATGAGTCGGAAGGAGAAGCGTGTGCACGTTGTACATAGACTTCATTTTATTAATTATTATTGCGATTAAGAGAAACAGCAGCAGGAGTCGCCGAGTGATGCCGATGTATTATTAACAGCAATATGTGCAAAAAAAACCTGCTTTTCTAAGACATTCTGAGGTTTTCTGGATGCTATAATCTTAAATTTAAAAGCATAAAAGCAGCATAATACTATTGGCTCACTTTTAAAGCTGAAAAATGTGATCTCTTCCCATAACATGATGCCAATGGCCTCCTCCAAACTTCCTGCAAGATAATCAAATAATGGGCCCAGAAGTCGATTTTCTCTAATAGGCGTAGGGGCAATTCAAACGATAGACTTCATAGCATTACATCACTCACAGAGCACTCTGACAAGCCATTTACTGACAATGAATTACCTCACTGGCCATAAAAACTAAACTAATGTGAAATATCACATATTTTAATCAACTTGGAGGAGGGGGAAAAAGTATTGCTCTTCTCAAATATTTGGACCAAGGCCGGACATTTTGGAGGCAAGTCTTAATTAAATTAACATGGGACTATATTTGATTTGTGCCCATTAAAAACTCCGGGCTTTATGGCGTAATTCCTAAAAAGTATCACGAGAGGTTAACGACTAGTAGAAAAGAAGCGTGCGGGTTTTTTAATTACGTTTGGACAGTGTTTTATTGTCCAAAACTAAATTCAGGAAAGTGATTCCTCAACAGGTCCTCTTAGCAGCGGCCCGGGCCTTAAATCAAACAAGGAGCTTCATCTAAAGGACGCGGGGCCTTCGTTTAGCGTTTCTGTAAAACTAAGTGAGGAGACGAGGAGGAGGATGGATTGGGTGTCTGCACCTCATACATTCTCTCACACACATAAACTCTTAGTGCAGAGACTTATTTCAATGGAGACTTAGTCTTAAAGAAATCAATTATCCCCAGAAGAAACTAATAACGCTGTAGAAAGATAACTAACATACTGCGAAAATAAGTTGCTATGGAAGTATTTCAATTAAACTGTGTTATAATTAACTTCTGAGTCACTTTGGGCTCCGTAGACGCACAATTCAACTGTAGAGCAGCGAGAGTGACTGCTGGTTATCAGAATAGAACAGAATAGAATAGAATAGAATGTGCTTTATTGTCATTACACAGCGTACAACGAGACTGGAGAGCTTCTCTTTTTCAGTGCAAACATAGCAGGAGGTGCAAGATAAAAGTCTTAAAAATCTTAAACAGTCTCTATTTACAAATATACAATATAAATGTCACGAACGATAAATATCTTTAAAAAATATATGAGAATTGTGAAGAAAAGAAAAGAAAAAGAAGGGAAAAAGTGGAGGTAGTGCTTATGTTGGAAGGATTTACTTTATGACAGTATTTATTTAAAAAAATATTCATGTTTTAGCAATTTAAAAACTGGATTCTGGGTTCATTAATAAGCCATCATTTTGCAGTTTTCTCAAAAAAATATCCCATGAAAGACCAACAATACTTTCTGACTCACTGTCTGTTGAAGCGAGCACCCAAGTCTATTTTATAAAGTAAAATAGATCACACATATAGTGTTTCATTTATTGAAAAAAAAGGGTCAGTGTTTTTTTTTTAAAGAGCTGGGCATCTTTTTCAAACTTTAACAAACAAAAGTAAGGTACATTTCTAGAACTCTATTTCCAGGTTCATACAGGCTTCTGGACAATGTGGATTTGACTGAAATTAAGCCACAGCATCCAGATTATAAACCAGCGGCACAGAAAAACACACTATTTCAAGGTTTGGCAACACAAACAGTTCTTAAATAGAATTATTCGGAAACAATTATGGTCTTTTCATGGCATT